>NC_056733.1:524675695-524803195 GCF_019279795.1 Protopterus annectens
TGCAAGAGGCCTCCAAGGCATCAAAACCACAGTGTAAACCATGCTTCCCCACTTGTTCAGTGGCATGCATCAAATCGTGCAATTCCTTATTATCTGCACATGCAGAAATGGTACCAAGCTTTAGTTTCATAACAGACGGTAGAAATTGCTGATATTTTAGCATATGAAATTGACAATTTAAAGCTCTAACAGATAAAGTAGCAGAAGTGTACACTTTTTGACCCATCTCTCCAAAGCTCTACAATCCTTATCTGTCGGAATAGGGTTTTTAGCAGAAGCGGCCTTAACCCCCTTAGGACCCTGAGAAATGGTTTCTGGATCAGCAGTAAGATTTTTGTAAAGAAACTGGTGGGAGTTAGGGACCCTGTAATATCCATCGGGCTTAGCAGGGGCTGGAGGTAAGAAGTCAGGAGTTAAATTAGCCTCAGAAAAGGCATCATCCACAATATCCAAAATAGGAGGAATAGCCAGGGGTTTATGTTGGGGAAGAAGAAGGAAATCCCGAAGCCTTCTCTTAGATTCCGAGTACTCCTGTCCTTCCCAGTGAAAATGTTCCCTCATGTCATGTAAAGTTTCCCAAAAAGAAAAATCCTCAGGGGGAGAAGCTGAAGGAATGGATTCCTCAGCATTAGAATCCTCATAAGGAGGGAAAGTATATTCCTGTTTAGAGGAAGACACTGAAGAAATAGATGCCTGATCAGAAGATTCATAATCCAATTCTTGCCTTGGCCTTTTGTCTGGAGGGGGATGTGAACCCCTAATCATGATTAGTAAGTCCTCCACCATTTTAAGTAGCTGTTTCTGAGATTTGGGTCCCGGATCAGAAGAGGCCTGGGCTGGTGTCTTAGATTTAGAAGGAGTCTTTGCCTTTGCCTTTGCCTTTATAAGAAGCTGTGTAGGCCTGAAAACCCCCTCGGAAGCCAGTACCTGCACAGCGGCTCCGGACCCATCCAAGGGAGCATTGTCCGAAGGTCCTGCAGCTGGAGTGCTCAAAGGCCTAGCTGGCTCCTCGTGGGAGTCTGTTTCGGCAATCGGTTCTGAAATGGCCGACGACAGGGGCTGCGAAAGCGCCTCACTGACTACGGCCGAACCTGTAGCTGGCTCTGCTAGTAAAACGTCATCTGGTTTGGACCTCGGAGACCTGTCCTTATCCTTGCGTCATTTGTGAACTCCGGAAGCTGGAAGCGTGTCAGACGACATTTTATAATTAAATCGCCTACCAAAGTAGTGAAAAGCAAAATCGTACCTTCGCTTTATCGTACACTGGTTAAATCTAGCACAAAACCGACAACTAGCTACGTCGTGGTCAGGGCCTAAACAAGGAATACAGTACGAATGAAAATCCTTATGAGGTATTTGCTTCCCACAAGAAATGCAATTATTAACTTTTTCTGACATCGGAGTGGAGCAAGAAAAAAGTTTCCCCAACAGGGTACTTAACTTTGAGAAGTCAGTCAGTCTTAGGACTGAAGCACGCAAAAATATCAGGAGTCAGCCGACCGACACTTGCGAACTGCTTTCACTGCACGGCAAGAAAGACTGGAGAACATGGCGTCGGCCGGCAGCTTTGTACTCCTAGCGCTCTGATGTCAGGGAGCATGACTGAACAGCCGATGCCGGACCCAGACTTTGGGATTCTGGCCGACCGAGGACTGCCTGCCGGCAGGAAGAACCCTACAGTGATGACTGCAACAGTGAAACACGATGAACATCAGAGATGTGGTGGAGTAATGGAGGGCCAGACGGCATTCCACAATATCTGAGGAGCCATCCTTGTGAATTACAACTTTAGAGACCCCATGTGGGACCTTGGAAATGATGAGCCTAGCCCCCCACCCCCCCCGGCGACTGATTCAGACACCTGCGATTCCCTCTGGGACGTGCCAGTGGCTTCTTTGACGGCCTCCTCCTGGGTGTCCGCCAAAGGAAGATCCAAGGATTCCGGCTTGGACTCCGGGCCTTCACCAGCCTCAAGAAGTCCAGCTGGAATAGCGAGCGCAGAAGTCGGTTCAGGCAGCAACTTTTTGGTCTTTTTGACTGGCAGCTCATCCGAGGAACCCAATATCAGATCCATAGCTTTAGTCAGAAATTTGAGTCGCTGGTTCTCCAAGTAAAGATTTAAAGCTGCTAGGCGACTTCTGAGGGTTTTGGGGACAAAGGCCTGACAAATACTACAAATAGTGTGGTCGTGTTCTCGGCCTAAACAAAACAGACAGAACTCATGAGAATCCTTATGTGGAATCTGCCTTCCACACCTACACTTGCCCTTTCTACCTGACATGAAACCCCAAAGTAGTAGCAAAAGGATAATCAAAAACCTCTATGGGGTACTTATCTGAAGTCAGATAAGATGAGTTCACTTTTCTGAAGGAGCGACGACCGGAGTTGGTAGTCACACAGGCGGCAGAAAAGTTCTGAGGTAGGTGTGTGCTGATGTCCATTTTGTACCTGAAGTCTGTTTATAGCCGACATCCGCAGAAAGAGATGCGTGATATCACACGCACCCTTGCAGTAACATCTTTTGTAAAATGGCCGGACATACGCGAGTCGACCAGAGGCAGACTCCCTTGTGTTATAAATACAGCAGCATATGAACAGAAGGACATTCTGTCATTCATGTTGGCATGTATGGTGTTTGTGGCTGTGAATAAAGCAGTCACTCTGCTACAGGCTTTCCTAAAGTCTTGTTGTTGGTCACATAGGAGGTTGCATTTATGGATGTGTTTGAAGACATGTTTGTATAGGATTTTTGTGAATATTTTGGAGAGGGGCAAAGACGTGAAAATGGTCTACATTCCTTGTACTCATTAGGGGAGGGAGGCTTTGGGAGGGAAATAATTATGGAATGTTTGAGGGCTTTGGGGAATGTACAGAAGATGTGTATGTTACAATAATGATGGATCATCATTATCCCTACTCCATCCACTTTGACTCATGGGAAAAACTCGCCAATCGGCAAATGCGACCCAGCAATCAATCAAGGCTCTATTCCATGCACTCTACCTTCTTCCCTACTCTCATAATGCATCTGTTTACTCTGTCTACGACTGAGTTTGCTGCTCACATAGAGAACTCTTTTTAGAGGGTATTACATCAGTAATACGCCTTTCAACATATGGACTTTGATGCATGTAGAAATGCTATCACAACAGAGATACAGGCTTTGGCTTAGATCTAAGTCTGTTTGGCTTTAGAAGAGGCAGAAACATTTGTAGGATGACGATGGGCAGGTTGTCAAAATGGACGAACTAGGGGTAATAAAGATCCAGTGTTCTACTAATACATAACTTCTGTATCTTACATTAAACCCCCCATCCATCCACTTCAAATGATGGGACAGAATCCCCAGCTACTAAAACCCCCTAGGTAGAATTATGACAAAACATTCTTGACAACAGACACCTCAAAGGATGACCTTAATCTATAGATCACATCCACTTTATAATGTTTGACAAAGATGTGCAATGGCCATGCTGTTACTGCACAGACATAATCTATAGCAATAATCTTACTTTTTTAGTATCTCATTACAATGATTTTTTTCTTTGTACACCTTATCACAATATAATTTCTGTTTAAACAATTACCTGATTTATAAAAAAAAATAACCTCAGCAGGTGCTGGAAAAATAATTAGAAGTTATGTACTCACCATAACGTTCCATCTGAGAAGGTGACTTCATTTGGATGCAACCTGTGGGTATCGGATCCGACCTCGGATCCGAGCCGGCATTTCAAAAGCTTTAGGCTCCGAGCTCCTAGCTCCTCCCTCTTACCCATAACCCCTTGCCAAGCCCTGACTGACCTCAGATTGAGTTTGCCTAAATAATACTGACTACAGTACATGAACAAAAGCATAAATACTCGCTCTATAAAGGTCAAGGGGATGGAGGGGGGGATGGTTGCATCCAAATGAAGTCACCTACTCAGATGGAACGTTATGGTGAGTACATAACTTCTAAATCTGAAGTAGGCAGACTTCATTTGTCTGCAACCTGTGGGACAGAGTCCCCAGCTACCTGAATCTTGGGCCGTCATGGAAGGATGTTCCGGAGCACCGCTGAGCCAAAGGATGCTCTTCCTCTGGAAACAACATCCACTTTATAATGAGAAATAAAGGTATGAGGCGAGGTCCAAGTAGCTGCCGCAGATATCATCCAATGACACACGGGACTTAAAAGCGCTGACGTGGAGACTGCCCTAGTAGAATGAGCCATAACCCTCTGTGGAGCAGGTCTACCTGAAGTGTCATAAGCCTGCAGAATACAATTAGCAATCCACCTAGATAGTGTGACTTTCGACACTGCTTTACCCAAAGCAAATTTAGCAAAGGAGACGAACAGCTGATCTGATTGCCTGTGACCAGCTGTCCTGTGAATATAAAATCGTAATTGTCTATGAACATCCAAGGAATGTAATTTGTATTCTCCTTTGTTTGAGTACTTGGGAAAAAACACAGGTAAGTTGATTGACTGGTTGATATTAGATTCTGAAGAGACCTTCGGAAGAAAAGATGGATTGGTCCTGAGGCACACCCTATTTGGAAAGAAAGAAAGGTAAGGCGGCTTGACGCATAGAGCCTGAAGTTCAGACACTCTTCTGGCTGAAGTAATGGCTACTAAGAAGGCAGTCTTCCAGGAAAGGTACTTTAGGTCTGTAGAAGCTGCAGGCTCGAAGGGAGGAGCAGTAAGGGCTTGCAGAACTAAGGATAGATCCCAAGGTGGTACAATCTCTTTGACTGGAGGCCTCAATAAAAAAATCCCTTTGAGAAAGGTTTTGCACAATTTAGCCGTCATGAGGGGAGCTGTCTCATGACCAATGTGATAATGCGAGATGGCTGCCAATTGTACCTTAATCGTGGAAGAACTTGCCCCTTGATGAAAGAGATCTGTTAAAAAATCCAGCACTGCTGACATAGGTGCTGAGAAAGGATCCAAAGTTCTCTGAACCGCCCAAATAGAGAATCTCTTCCATTTACTCCGATAAACCTGCCTGGTGGAAGGTTTATGAGCTGCCACTAAATGGCCTTGACCGGTGACGAGATACCGGAGTCCTAATCAAGGATGGAACTGGAGCAGCCAAGCTGTCAATTTCAGGGTGTGTAGATTGGGAACCGAAATTCCCAGAGGGTGGGAGATGAGATCCGGAATCGGATCCAGAATCCAGGGTGGATTGATTTTGTGAGACCATACAAAGGGGAACCAGGGTTGACGAGGCCAGAACGGGGCAATGAGAATCATTCTGCTCCCCAAACTGTTGGCTTTCTGCAGAAGCCTCTGCATCAGAGGTAGTGGAGGGTAGGCATAAAGGAGACCGGGAGGCCAAGCATGCACCAGCGCATCTCGGAATTCCTGGTGGGGAAGCAGAGCGAAGAAATTGTCGCATTTGGCGTTTGAGGAGAGGCAAAAGATCGCAACAGGGTTGCCCCAAACGGCAAAAATCTTCTTCGCTACCTGAGGATTGAGAGACCACTCGTGAGGTGACAGAATGGTGCGACTGAGTTTGTCCGCAAGGATGTTGGATTTTCCCGGAATGCGTTGCTACCAGAAAGCGTTTGGTGGAAATTGCCCATTCCCAGACTCTCATGGCCTCTCGACAAAGGGGATAGGACCTGGTTCCTCCCTGTTTGTTGATGTACCAGACTACCGACATGTTGTCTGTCTGAATCGCAATAGTCCCTGAAGGAAAAACGTGGTGAAGTGCTTGCAACGCTAGGAGCACCGCCCTCATTTCCAGGACATTTATATGCAACGACGTCTCTGTGGTGTTCCACGTGCCTTGGACAATCTTTCCCGCAGAATGCCCCCCCACCCGAGGCAGGAAGCGTCCGTGGTCACTGTGGCTCGGGGAAAAGCAGCACAAAAAGGTCTCCCTGTCAAAGGCTCCGGAGACAGAAGCCACCAAAGAAGGGAGTCCTTGCACGCTCTGCTGACCGCTATCGGAGAGTTGAGAGGGGAACTGAGAGGGGACCACTGAACCTGAAGGGTACACTGAAGAACCCGCATGCGTAGGCGCGCATGAATAAGAAGCGGGATAGCTGCCGCCATCGAACCTAGGGCCCTCAGGACCGAAGCTGCAGACGGAAATGGTTGCAGGACCGCTGCTACATGACACTTCAGGTTGGTAATTCTGTCTGGAGTGAGGAAGGCTCGCATTGACCTGGTGTTTAGCCTTCCTCCTATGAAATCTATAACTTGTGTGGGGTGCAGCAAAGATTTCTCCCAGTTGACAGTGATGCCCAACCTTGGGGCTAGTCGAAGAAAGTAGTCCCTGGCTGAGCACAGAAGATGCCTTGATGATGCCGTCAGGAGCCAGTCGTCCAGATGCGGAAAGACCTGTAATCCCTGGAGCCTCAGGTGGGCCGCTACAACAGCTAAGACCTTGGTGAACACCCTGGGGCTGAGGTGAGACCAAAGGGAAGGGCCCTGAACTGATAATGACTGGCTCCCAGCCGAAGCGAAGAAACCTCCTGGACCGTTTGTCCATGCGAATGTGGTAGTACGCGTCCTTGAGGTCGATGGAGCACATCCAGTCATTCTCCCTCAAGAGGAGTATAGATTGAAGGGTGACCATCCGAACTTTTGCTTGGTTACTGACAGGTTCAGCAGGGAAAGATCTAAGATCGGTCTTAAGTCCCCCGTTTTCTTTGGCACTAAAAAGAACCTGGAGTAAAACCCTGACCCGGTTTGATCTGGGGACGACTGGATAGCTCTTTTTCTAGCAGCTGTCCGATTTCGATAGCTGCTGCCTCCCTTTGGTCGGGTGGAACATCTGGGAGGCTGCGAGATCTGGGAACCTTGTACAGGGAATTGTATAACCTCTGGATATCACACGAAGCACCCAACAGTCTGTTGTGATGGACTCCCAAGAAGTCAGGTGCCTCGAAAAACGCCCCCCGACTGCCTCCAGAGACGGACAGCCGGGCAACCCTTCAGGGCTGCTGCGTGGGCCTATCAGAGAAAGGTTCTCTGGACCCAAAGTTGCTAGGAGCCCCCCTGCCTCTAGGACGGCGACCTCCCAGTCCTCCTCTGCCACGGAAGGACTGGTTATCCGGAGCAGGTTGGGACTGCTGCGATTTCCAGAACCACATCTTCTTCTGTCCCTTTTGGTTCTTCGAGAAGGACCTGTGGGGAGCTGAGAAGCGGACTCCGACGGCAGACAGCGTCTTCCCGTCCTTTTCGCTCTGGACTAATGTTTCGCGAACAGTTTTGCCAAATAAGGCAGAACCATCGAAAGGGGCATTTCGCCTTGAAGGGCTCTGCAAAATCACAGTGGCGGAGCCAGACCTGTCGCCTCATGACTAGGGCTGCTCCGCTGGCTCTAGCGGCTCCCTCAGTAGCATGAGAAAGCAGTCGCATAGATGTATTCGAGACTGATCTAAGAGTGGCCATTCGGGTGGAGTATACCTGTTTATCCTCACTCGACATGGACTCTGGGGGAGATGCAGCATATTCTTTAATCAGATCCCGCTGCATCCTGATGACGTGTGCCATGTAGTTCAGCGCTCTCAAAGAGAAGGTTGCTGAACTGAAAACTCGCTTCCCAATGCGATCCATCGAGCGGGACTCCTTGCCCGGAGGATGCATAGAGGGACTCTCCTGGGCCAACTCCCTCTTAGTGGCTGCAGCCATCATCATGGCATCTACTGGGGGGCCTTTGCTCCAGTGAGTGTGGTCCGCCGGAGGGGAAAGGATACGGTCAGGACGCTTAGGTACAGGCTCAATGGTGTCCGGATCCTTCCACGCTCTGATGGATATAAGGTCCACCAGAGGGTCGGCAGGAGGGGACACCCAAGAGGTAGATGGGCCGCCTCGAATGCCTCCAAGAACACAGACTCGTCTGAGGAGGCCTTGGGGGCAGACCACCCTGATCCTCAACATCTCCATAATGTCTCCAAATGAGACGTCTTCAGGGGTGACCTTGGGAGCCTCCCTTCATCCAAGTCTGTGTCTTCGTAACGGACTCGGGAGTCCATGTGCCTCCTTTGCACTTACGCCCGAGGTACTTCTTCGGGGCTGTCCGAGGAGTACTCTTCCGCAGCTGGATGTTCCAAGGGAACTACTTGGGACATCGAGGCGGGCTGTCCCTGGGACTGGCTGGTGGGGCCTGGCCCAACTGCAAGGGAGTGCGGGATGGAGCCGTGGCAGGGACCGGGGTCCGTAGTCCTCAACAGTGCCCTTTCCACTACGCCGAAAGCCGAGGGGAGCCGGCTTCTAAACCCCGAGCCGACCCCACTCGGATCCACGGATCGGAGCCGAGCGAGACCGCCGGATCCGAGACCGTGTGCTCCGATCTAGACGGAGCCAAGACACACCAGCTCCCTCGGACCGAGGCTCGGTCCTCGGCTCAGAGGTCGGGTCCGGCACCAAGCACTCAAGGGATGGGACGGATCCGAGTGCGCCGACCTATCGGATCCGACCCACCCCCGGATCCAACTCTGCCCGGCGCCGACAGCTCCGAACCCATGGTATGGGTCGGAGAAGGAGCCAAAGGGGTCGAAGCCCCTTCCCGGATTGGGGGGGGGGCTAGGAGCACTCCCATTTGCATTTGGGCCTGGATGAATTTCCTCATCATCCGGTCCATATCTGCCTCACTCATTGAGAATGTGGATCTGGTGGAGGCCACCGAAGCGGACCTAGAGAGTCGCCTCGGGGACCTCGCTGAAGGGCTAGCCTCCTCCTCCTCGGGCCCAGGAGAGAACCGAGGGGAGTGGAGCCGAGGAGGAAAGCTAGAAGGCACAGGGGAGGCCAGCTTAGATGGAGGAGCCGAACTGGAGGTTTCGGCTCTCCGCTTGTGGTGCCTCTCCTGTGCCTCCTTCTTCTCTCTCCCTAGAAGACTCTCTCTCCTCCGGCATTTTGAGGGAGGTTGAGTCCCAGCCGAGGAGGAGAGCCCACAGCAACTGCTTGCTGAGTAGAAGGGCAGAAGCGGCGGTATCTGGAGGAGAAGTCCCGCCAGCACCAGCCGACCTCCGCTCCTCAAAGCTCGGGGTTGAACCCTGCACAAATGGTACAACCAGATGACAGGTGTTCAACCCCAAGATGACGAGTGTGGCCATCCGCTGGGGACAGCTTATGACCACACTCGGTACATTTGGAGAACACAGCCTTATGGGCTTCAGACATTTTAAGCCCTAAAAGGCCTCAAACAAACACACACACAAACTACGCAAAACCCGAGAAAAGTTTAAAATAAAGAGAGAGGAAAGCCTAACACAATCACTTCTAACTAATAAAATTAAAAAAATTAAGGTTTTTGAAAATTTTTCTGTCAAAAACAGCTTATCTGTACTAGGAGCTCTGGAATCCGTCGCAACTTGAAAGCGGCAAACGAAATCTGGGGTCAGTCAGGGCTTGGCAAGGGGTTATGGGTAAGAGGGAGGAGCTAGGAGCTCGGAGCCTAAAGCTTTTGAAATGCCGGCTCGGATCCGAGGTCGGATCCGATACCCACAGGTTGCAGACAAATGAAGTCTGCCTACTTCAGATCTTTACTTAAATGCTTTAGTCCAAATTAACAGGAATTCATGAAAATCACATCCTTTTACAACACTCCCACACATCACATAGCTTAATTCTAAAGGTATCAGCTGACCACAGCCAAAACAAACATTTTAAAAAAAGAAATTATGTCTTACCATAAAGTTCCATCTGTGTTGTTCATCTTCTTTCATTCATCACTGATGGGTTTGGTTCTGAGCCTTTGGAACCGAGTCGGCCTATTATCAAGCTCGCGCCGGTCAAAAAAAACTCTCGAGCTAAGTCTCTACCCAAAATGCCCTTCTCCCTGTTACCTCAGATCGAGTTTGATAAGAAAGGGAAGTAAAGTCGAGGCCACTTCTGAGCAAGTACCCTAGGGCACCACTTAAACCCAAAGCATCCTCCAGGAGCCTTTGGAGGGGGATGGAGGGTGGGAAGTGATGAATGAAAGATGAAAAACACAGACAGAACGTTATGGTAAGACATAACTTCTTTATCTGATGTTGTTAATCTTCTTTCCTTTCATCACTGAGGGGACAGAATCCCAAGCTACCTTGAGGTCCATGGGTGGTCCTTATGGAAGAACATTCCTGAGTACCACTGAACCAAAGGCAGCGCTCACTCTGGAGACCAGGTCCAATTTGTAATGAATGATAAAGGTATGAGGCTTAGCCCAAGTTGCTGCGCAGATGTCATTCATGGAAGCCCTGGAGTGGAATGCTATAGATGTTGCCATTGATCTAGTGGAGTGAGCTTTAACTTTTGGCATGGGTTCATTATGGAGGGAGTAGATGAAACGTATGCAGTCCCTTAGCCATCTTGATAATATAATTTTGGAACAGCCTCTCCCATTTTGGGTCCAGAAACGGAAATGAAAAGTTGTTCAGATTTAGGGATAGGTTTGGTCCTATCTAGGTAAAATCTCAATTGTCTATGTACGTCTAAGGAGTGAAGGCAATACTCTCCTCTACTGGCAAAATTCGGAAAAAACACTGGCAGATCAATGGTCTGGTTGATGGAGAATTCAGAAACAACTTTGGGAAGAAAGGATAGGTTCGTCCGAAGTGACACTCCGTATTTATGAAAGACCAGATAGGGCCTTGATACACAATGTCTGCAGCACCGAGACTCTTCTGGCAGAGATAATGGCTACCAGGAACAAAGATTTACTTTAGGTCACACTTAGCAGCAGGCTCAAAAGCTTTTCGAGTCAAAGACTGAAGGACTAGAGTGAGGTTCCATGGTTCCACGGGCTCTGACAGGAGGCCTGAGATGAGAAGTCCCCTAGAAGAAAGCCTTGCAGAGGCATATGGAGACAAGAGGGGTGCCATCTATACCATTGTCGAAATAGGAAATTGCCACTAGACGCACTCATACCATAGAGGCAGAGGCTCCATTATCAAAAAACTTAGTCAAGTATCAAAGCACTGGAGTTACTGGAGACGAATATGGGTCTAGCAAGTTATCCTTGGTCCAGATGGAGAACCTTTTCCATTTACCCTGATACACTCTTCTGGTGGATGGTTTGTGAGAGGCCAGAATGATGTCGCAAACAGGCGAGGAGAGACTAGCTTGCCTGGCAACTAATGGAAGTGGAGAAACCAAGCTGTCAGTTTGAGACTGGACAGATTTGGAAGAGTCAACCCCTGGTGGTGAGTAATCAGATCTGATAAAGGGTCCAGAATCCACAGCGGGTATACTAGGTGAGGCTGAAGGAAGAGGAGCCAAACTTGTCGAGGCCAAAATGGGACTATTAGGATCACCTTGCATCTCAACGGAAGAGCTTTCTTTAGAAATTGTGGGATCAGAGGGATGGGAGGATAAGCGTAAAGAAGTCCCGTGGGCCACCCCAGAGTGTCCCTCGGAGTCTCCCCCTCCATGGGAAGTAGGGCAAAATAGCTGCTGCACTTGACATTTGATGGGGAAGAGAAAAGATCACAGCAAGGCTAGCCCCAGTTGCTGACGATTACAGATGCCACCTCGGGGTTGAGACCACTGCACTGGTGGGGCATGAGGATGCATCTGCTCAGTTTGTCTGCAATCATGTTGGAGCTCCCCGGGATATGCGTTGCTATCAGAAAGCGGTTGGAAGCTATCGCCTACTGCCAAATTCTCATGGCTTCTCGACACAGGGGGTAGGACTTGGTTCCTCCTTGCTTGTTGATGTACCAGACCACTGACATATTGTCTGACTGAATTGCAATTGTCCTGGAAGGGAGAGCCAAATGGAAGGCCTGCAACACTAACAGGACGGCTCTCAGTTCCAGAACACTGATATGCAGGTGGGCCTCTGAGGTGGACCATGTGCCTTGGACAGTCTTTCCCTGGAAATGCCCTCCCACCCAATCAGGGAAGCATCCATGTTCACAATGGCTGTGGGCTGGGGAGGTTGAAACGGGCAAGTCCAAAGATCTACGTCTGGCCTCATCCACCAAAGCACGTCCTGTTTGCAGGAGTTGGTTATTCGAATCTGGTAATTGAGGGGGGGGGGGATAGTTTGGGAACCATTGACACAGAAGGACCCATTGCAGAATCTGCATATGTAGCTTTGCTAGAGGCACTATTGGAATTGATGCAGCCATAGAACCCAGGGCCTGAAGAACTTCCCTTGCAGAGAGACTGTTGTTTGAGACAGTATCACCTGGAGTTGAAGCCTCGATCGATGGAGTCTGTGAATTGGGAGTGATACCAGACAGGACTGAGTATTGAACGCTGCTCCAATGAACTCTATTTGTTGTGTAGTGATAAGGTTTGATTTCTCCAAATGTATCATTATTCCCAACAATTTTGCCAAAGAGAGAGTATACTGCAGTGCTGTTAACAGATGATGCTCGGTAGGGGTGGTAAGGAGCCAGAAGTCTAGATATGGAAACACCCGGAATACTTTTAGTCTCAAGTGAGCTGTTACCACTGCCATGCATTTCGTGAACACTCTGGAGGCTGTAGAGAGACCAAATGGCAGCGCACAGAATTGGTAATGACTGGCTCCTAGCTAGACGTGAAGCAGACTCCTGGTACATTTGTCCTTCTTAAAGTGGTAATACGCATCCCGGAGATCTACAGAGCACATCCAATCGCCTTCCCTTAAAAAGGGAAGGATGGACTGAACCGTGACCATCAGGAATTTAGTTTGGGTGACAGACTTGTTTAAACTGCTGAGATCCAAAATGGGTCTCAAGTCCACTGTCTTTTTTGGCACCAAAAAGATTCTCGAGTAAAATCCGGATCTGCACTGGTCTGGTGGGAATGGCTGGATGACTCCTTTTTGAGACAGCTTTTTAATCTCTGAAGCTGCTTCTTCCCTTTAACAGGGTGGAACGTCGGGAAGTTTTCTTGGAAATTTTGGCTGACAAGAAAGGGGAATGGTGTAACCTCTGGTGATAATGTTCTGTACCCAACGATCGGTGGTGACAGACTGCCAGGAAGCTTGGTGCAGAGAGAAACAAACCCAGACTGCTTCCAGAGGTAAGCAATCAGGCCTCCCCTCAGGAGCACTTATAAGGCTGTCCAGAGAGAGAGTCCCTGGAGCCTTGATTACGAGGACCCCCTCTGCCTCTACAGGGGCGTCTTCTGGAATTGTTCCTCCCTCTGCCTCTGGGAGTATCATCACCACGTGTGGCACAGAAAGGGCCCTTGGATTTCTTATGCCACATTTTCCCACTCCTCCGATTCCTGGAGAAGGTCCATTGAGGGCTGGAAAACTGTAGGCCTTTGGCAGACAGGGTTTTTCTGTCTTGCTCGCACCTGGATAGCGTGTCCTTCACTTTGGAGCCAAAAAGGGATGAAGCTTCGATGTGAGCATCGAGGCATGACGCCTCATAACAATGCCCGAACCCGCTGCTCTAGCCACCCCTTCGCTTATGACAGCAACCACATGGACGAGTTGAATATTGACTCCAGGGTGCGAGCTGCAAGGCCAATTTGTCCTGATCTTGTCAGACAACTGTCCTGCGAGTGTCCCAGAGAGTTCGGAGATAGAGTCCCTTTGGAGCCTCGTAAAATGTGCCATATAATTCAGGGACCGTATGGCAAAGGTCCCTGATGCAAAAACACGATTCCCAAGTCTGTCCACCACCCGGGACTCCCTGTTGGGCGGGTGGACAGCGGGACTTTCCTCAGCCAAGTCCTTTTTTGTAACTGCTGCCACCACCATAGCATCAACTGGTAACCCTTTGGACCAATGCAGGTTCTCCTCAGGTGGGGAAAGAATTCTGTCTGGTCTCCGAGGGACCGCCTCAATGGAATCAGGGTTCTTCCACGCATGCTGCAAGATGAGCTGGACGAGCTCATCAAAGGCGGGGTCACCCAAGAGGTAGAAGGCCGGGCGCAAAAAGCCTGCAAGAACGCAGCCTCCTCAGACAAAGGTTTGGAGGGCTTCCAATCAACTCTCTGCTTTACATCTCCAGGATGCCTCATCAGGAGGTGACCATGGGAACCCTTCACCATCATCATAATTCGTTTTCTTCTGTTAAGGACTCCCCGGGTGAGTCCACATGCTTCCTTTTGCATGCCTTCTTTCAAGGGGGTGCCTCAGTGGGAGTCTCTAAGGAGGACTCTGAAGAGAGGTTCCCCTGAACAGGGGAGTCCTGTGGCTTCTCAGCCCGGAGCCCTGGGGGTGGTCTGTGACAGCTGTAGCTCAGGGGGGTGAAAACTGGGGTTCCGACGTCAAAGGAGTTATGCCAGAAGCAAGAGCCCTCTCCATCACACAGAAGGCAGGCCCGCCTAAAGAGGGATGGGAGCCCGAAACCGACAAAGACAACCTTGGGACCGGGATCACACCCCAGTCCGACTAACCTGCCCCCATAGATGGAGCCTCAAGCAGGATCGGCGCAGATGCAGCCATCAGCACCGAGAATGGAACCGAGGAGAGGAGCGTCTCTGTACCCCAGGCCGACGCACCCATCCCCCAATCCCCAGAGTGAGGAAGGACTGGTTCACTAGGAACCGAAGACCAAAGGATCAAACTCGGAGCTGGATGAGATCCACCGTAGGTGCCAAGGTGATGGGTTCCAAGAAGGCTGTCGGAGCAGAAGGCTTTGGAACCGACATGGTCGAAGGAGGAGTGTAAGATGGAGTCTGTGGATAAGGTAACCCAGGTCCTGCAGATGGATGTGTCTTAGAAAGTGAAAGAATGCCCCAGGCTAACAATAGCTGGTCTAAAAGATGCACCATGTCGTGTTCTGAAGGGCTCCTGGTAGATCTAGTGGATACTCCAGACAGAGAGTCAAGATGTTCGAGGAATTGGCTATACGCTTGGCCCAGAAACGGATCTACGGAGCAGGAGTATTGGGTCTGTGGTGAAAGGTCTGCTGGCACCGAAGTCTCTAATTTCATGACCAGAAGTAAAGGGGTCAAATCCAGTGAGGTCAGTACAACGCTTAGTGCTGAAGTGGCACTTGGAGCCGAAATGGTCAGTTCCAAAATGGAAACTAATGGCGTAGTCGAAGGTGTGCCCTCAGCCAAAGTGGCTACAGGTGCCGAAGTCGAAATAGGCATAGTAAGGTCTATGTTTGGTGCCGGAGGCAGGACCGGTGCCAAAACAGGTGTCGGTATCGAAGGTTTTGAAATGGTCGGAGCCGAAGAGACAGATTTATGCTCCGACGATAACTTAGGGACCTTTGATTTCCCAGGCTTGCTCTGATCACCCGATGGTGAAGAAGGAACACAGTGGAATCTCTTTTTCTACTTAGAAGGAAGGTTTTAGACCTCCATCACAGAAATGGCCTCTGAGAAGGGAGAGTTGAGTAACCCTTTCAGAATGAGTTTATTTTTGCGCTCATTAAGAGTGCGTTGGCTGAAACTCTGACAAATGTCACATGGAGGCTGCACCAAAAAGTGTGCCACTCCCAAACAGTATACACAGTCATCGTGAGAATCACTGTTAGGTAACTTGCCCTTACAAGAAGTACAATGCTTAAAAACCTGAAGTACCCTTCTTATCCAACATCTTGGAAGAAAAACACCACAGGTCAGCTGTATAATCTAACTACAGTGAAATCATCTCTGTTCAAAAAATCACAAATATAACAATACATTGGAATATGGAGAAGAAAAGGGAAAGACCTGAATAAAGTTTAAAGCTAACAGGTTAAACAGGAGAAACAATACCAACTATGGTATTGAAGAAATGCCACAAGGGTAAGGGAAGAAAGGCCGTACTAACAATGATACTTGAGAGTTTACCAATGGTATCAACGGGTTAGAGGAAAGAATAAGGTTAGACAGAAAAAATGACACTAAAAATACTAATCGCTTAATAAAATATGAAGATATTGAAAAAATTTTACACAAATATCAAAAAGATTTCTCTTAGCTGAGAGCTCGGCTGAAACGTGGCTTTACGGCTGCATGGCAAACGAGATCTGAAGTAACAGGGAGAAGGGCATTCTGGGTAGAGACTTAGCTTGAGAGTTTTTTTGGCTGGCGCGAGCTTGCTAATAGGCCAACTCGGATCCGAGGCTTCGGAACCGAACCCATCAGTGATGAATGAAAGAAAATTAACATCAGATTATGCAGTTATAACAATGGTGCACAACAGATAGTGTGTTACCTCACAGCAACAGGTTCTGGGGTTCAACTCTTGGCTAGCGTGCCTTCTGTGTGGAGTCTACATGACCTCCCTGTGATTATGGGTTCTTTTCCGGGTGTTCTGGTTTCTTCCTATATTCCAAATGACATGCAGTAGATATACGGTATTTTGTTTTTTAAAGAAGATTGAAGAGGCAGCATTAAATCCTTTGGCAAACATTGTAAAGAAGTGCTGAAAAATCTGAGACACACTGTGAATCAATTTACCTATCTCAACATATTTCTTAATGATGCTTGCAGCAAAAGGTCCAGAAACTAAATCTTTACCCAAGGGACAATTCAACATTTCATTTTTTACATCCTTTGGGAAACTTTGAGAATACAACCAAGCAAACCTCCTGATTTCCAGTGACATCAGCAGAATAATATGCACACTTCAAATAATGGGTCACTACTTGAGACACAGAGGCAACCAAAGTACACAAAGGAGATACTTCCTCAGAAAAGGAAACAAAAGACAAAATATTCCATCACCTTCTTAAAAGAAACAAGCAAAAACTATCATATGAGCTTGACAGCTGAGAATCGTAAAACCAAGTGTTACAGAAGAAAGTGCAGTTGTGTAAGTAAATATATCATAAAAGATGTTTGTTTGAATGACCACAGCTGCAATAGCCCAAGCTATGTGGGTTATACTCTACATAGATTATTACAGCTCGCCAGCTTCCAAAGCTTCAAGGCACATTTCATGCACCAAAACCATAAGTCAGTTCAAGTTGAGCTGAATAAAAAGTCAGATTTCGGTGGCAAGCCCTTCAGCACTTTCATGCAGAAAGAGGGCGCCAAAGCTCAGAGCAGGTACTGCCAAGAAAAGAAAAAAAATATCCACATACTGGCATAAAAAGCACACAAAACAAGGGGTATGGAAAAAGGGAGCAGCTACTGCAGCAGTGATAATTTGCTCTTCATAATAACTGCTGCAGTAGTCTTAGCCATAGTTAACTATATTTGGGAGAAGGAAGAAGGTTCCAGGAGCCCCTGGAGAATGGTTCTAGTAAAGACTGATCTAGACCTAGAGAAGGAATCAAGCTTTTAGTGCTTTATAAAAGTAGTTACAGAGGACCAAATATCAGATACTTCTAGAATCTACTCTTTTACAAAAATCCATACATAAAGCCAAGGACCTGGTAGAGTGGGCCAAGACCCTGCCTGCAACAGATTTATCATGGTGAGTATAACCAAAGGTAATGCCCTTAAACAACCATTTGGGAATAGTCTGTTTTGACACAGGATGTCCCTTCTTATTACTTTCACAAGAAACAAACAACTGATCGAACATCTGAAAGGTTTAGTTCTGTCAAGATAGTACCAGAGTTGTCTGTGAACATCCAGACATGAAATATTATCTCTCTTTCTCATTTTTAGGTTCAGGAAAGAAAACTGGGAGATGAAAAGTTTGGCCTAAAGCAAACTCTGATACCACTTTAGGCATAAAAGGATTAGTTCTCAAAGAAACCCTGTCTCTATGAAAAATGAGGTAGGGTTTTATCACCAAGATCTTGCAAATCAGATATTCTTCTTGCAGAGGTCAAAGCAATCAGTAAAACTGTTTTCCATGTTAAGAATCACAAGTCAGCCAGATTAGCTACTTCAAATGGCACAAGTGATAACTTATCTAACACAACATTAAGATCCCAAGGAGGAGACACCAGTTTACTTGTAGGCCTCTTACGCTAGCCCCCATTTCAAGAACATTTTGACATGAAACTGCTTTGAAACCGAAGGGTCCATGGGCTAATAAATGAACCTTGACAGAGGAATAAAAAAGGCCATAGGACAGTAATTCACAAATACTGCAAAATCAGATAACCAGCCCCGAATGGGTGCTGATTATGCTGCTGGCACCAACTAGAAAACCTTTTCCATTTGCTAATATACTATTTTGTAGTAGCAGGCTTTCCTGCCTCTATAAGTACTTCTGCTTGTCCTCAGAAAACAGGTGCCCAAAAGGAATTAAGACCCTATCATCTAGGCAGTCAAGATCCATTCTGTGAGTAAGCTTGTGGTAATTGCCCTGGCCATTTTCAAAAGAAGGGTGAACCCTGACTGCCTGTGCTAGAAGGGAGTCACCACAATCATCTTGGGGGATTCTTTCTGAATCTACAAAAGTACCCTGGATATTAGTGGAAAGGCATACAGAAACATTCCTGTCCAAAGAAAAGAAAAGGCACCTGTCTCCCAAACGTTATTTCATCGAGTAATGGAAAAGAATTTTGCCATTTGATTGATCAGAGAGAAGGTAGGGAGGTCTGCTTGAGGAACTCACCACAGATGGACTGAATCTTCAAAGACTCCCTGAACTAGATTCTATTTGTGAGGGTCTACTATGGTCCTGCTCAGCTTGTTAGCCACATCATTTTGCTCTGATGGAACATGGGATGCCTGTAGAGTGAGATTGTGCTGTGAAGCTGTATCTCAAGCTAAGATGGCTAGTCTGAACATATTTTTTGTGAGTGCAGTGAGTTGGCAGACTTTAAGGATTCCCTGCTGGATGCACTGTCGGAGATGCTGGGTGGGCAGATAGGTGTGACGATGGAGTTGATTTTTCTAAGCTATGAAATAGAATCAGAATTGCCTAGACATGGCAAGACCTTGCGGTCTCTAATTATGGTGGCTGACAAAAAAGCAATTACTAGAAAATGGAAATCAAAATCTAAATAGACTATATTTGAAATAGTGAATATAGTAACAAAGATAAAACAACTGGAACTGAGATCTTTAGAAAAAGGAAGGAGCAAACTACATACGAAAAAATGGGATTTGTGGGAACAGTACATACAGGACAGGAATGAGGTTTAAAAGAAGGCAGGACTTAAATGACCTATGTAACGCTCGACTGAAAAGGATTATGTAGATTATAAGTGATGTACAATGTTTGCAACTATGAGTGTTGTCAGTATGGTTTGTGATGCAAAATGCTTGCAACTAGGATTGTGTCGGTATAATTTGTTTTTATTTATATAAATGTCCGACTGCTTATGTTGTAACTGATGGTGTAATAAAGATGTTTCTTGTTTAAAAAAGGATGGCAGGAACTGAATAATTTATGTAATGTTGCTTAGGTTATATGATATAGAGCAGTATATGTGAAGCATAATATTTGTTAACTTTAATTTAATACAATTTGGTTACTTTTATATAAATGTAAAAGTGCCTACAAGTCAAGTGATAATTCAATAAAGGTGTTAAAAAAAAAGCTAACATGGCTAGTCTACAAAGGAGATACATCAGCAAGCAATGAGGAGCCAAGTTGTAACATGAGTGTGATGTTGTCTGAAACATCACACTCATGGAGAGGTCCAGGGGACCAAAGGTGGTTTACAGAGTTGAGTATTTTGATCAGGCAAGAATATCCTTGATATTTATGCGCCTGCATCTGTCCTTGGTGTCCCACACCCCCTGCACTTTTACCCCTCCTGAAACTGCTCCACAAGCAAGGTCCAAAGTGTCTGTTGTGACTGACTTCTTAGGAGCAGGGCGGGAGAAGGGGAAACCTGGATTTAAGGATATCTGTTGTCTCCACCAAAAAAGTTTCTCTGACAAACCCCAGTACTGAGATCTGAAAATAAAAAGGTGGTGGATGCTGGGACCAAAAAGATTTCAGATACCACTGTATTTTTCTCATGTGGACTCTTGCCAGGGGTATCATGAAAATCATAGATGCCATGAGACACACAATCCCGAGGTATTTCGTTGCAGTGACCGAAGTCTGCATGGAAAACTTCAGTTGTTGCGTCTTTCAGCTTTTTCCCGGTTAGGGGTTGCCACAGCGGAACTCCGGTCCGCTAATGATTGGCAGTTGATTTTTACTTGTCGAGTTGCCAGCCCTGACGCACAACCTTCAATGAAGGTACGCCCATTCACGCCTGTCTCCATACAGAAGACGCTCTAGCTGAGAATCGAACTGGACAGCGTCTTACTGTGAGGTGACAACGCTACCGCAGCACAGATCTAAATAAAGATCTATTTTTTCCTGTGGAGAAAAATTCTTTGAATTGAGCTCTCTAGCTGACATCCCAGGAAAAAAATCCTCTGTCAGGGAGTCAGGAAAGACAATTGAATGTTATCTTGGAAGCCCAGCTTATACAGGAGATCTCTCACTCGAGACAGATATTCTTGACATTTTAAAAAAGACTGCAAAGATGAGCAAGACGTCTAAATACGTTAAAATGTGGATAACCTGTAGCCTGTGATGAGCTATAACTGGAGCTAGACATTTTGTGAACACTTTTGGTGCAGTGCATAGTCCAAAGAATAAAGCAGAGAACTGATAATGTGATCCAGATGCACACAATCTAAAGAAATGCCTAAAGTGGGTGAATAAGGGTGTGATAAGCATCTTTAAGTCTAGTGTTACCAGGAAACTTGAAAGAGGAAAAAAGGTACCAAGATGTGAAGTGAAATAATTTTGAATTTGGGCATTATTGCAAACAGGTTTAGGAAAGAAAGATCCAGAATTGGTCTCCAAGCATTTTTCTTCTTTGGCACTAGGGACATCCTTGATTAAAACCCTTCTCCACCTAGGAAAAAGGAAACGGTTCTATTACTCCTTGGGACTGCATGTGATGAACAAGTGGAAATAAAAAAAAATCTGATCTGCAGGCTGAGGAATGACCAACAGGAAAGGAGGAATTTCCTCCAACAGCCACTGGTAATCCTGATCAATGATTTTCAGAACCAATTTGTGGAAGGTATGAGACTTCTTTTTGGAACCTACTTGCCACTTGTTAAACATCTGTTTACCTGAATTCTGTTGAGACAGTTTATTCTGTTTGCCAAAACTATATGAGGAGAAATAAAATCCATTGGACAACTTGAGGACAGAAAAATCTCAAGAGATTCCCTAGATCAACTTGCCCCTTTCATCACTGGTTTGATCACCTCTGAAGCAGAGGGGCCATGCACTAAATCTCTATCCAGGTAAGAATTTAAAATCTGATTTTTTACATCTGGGAAGTTCTAAGAATGCAGCCATGCAAACCTCCTTAAAAAAGAACCAGTGGCCATAGCCATGGAAGAAGCATCAACACACATCAGAAACAATGAGTAGTTACCTGTGCAACAGACAAAACCAAGTTATTTAAAGTAGATTTTTCTTCACACGAAGAAAAAAAGAAGTTCTTACCATAAGCTCCATCTGTGTTGTCAGTGCATTCTTCCCCAGCCTGTGGGTCATTCTTCCTCAGCCTGTGGATTGTCGGATCTGATTTGGGCACTTTCCAAGCTGTGAAGTCGAAGCTCTATCTCCTCCCATCCTACCCACAATGCCGCATTCCCCCAACATACCTCAGATAGAGTTTGCAGCAATGCAGTACCCATATAAGCAATCTTATGGAAATACAGATGGGCGTTGTAAATACCAATGAAAAAACAAGATCAAGCATAAAAATCTGCAGCTCAACCAAGAACTGTGGTTCCCATGAAAACATCCCACCAGGTCTCTCATAGTCATGGACAGGGGGAAGGACAGAGGGAAGGCTGAGAAAGAATGCAGTGATAACACAGATGGAACGTTATGGTAAGAACAAATTCTTTATCTGATATCACTGTCAATCTTCCTCAACCTGTGGGACAGAGTCTCCAGCTACAACAACCCAAGGCAGCCCTCATGGAAGGATATTACAGAACACTGCAGAGCCAAAGGCATTTCTGTTCCTGGAGGTAATGTCGAACTTACAGTGTGACACAAAGGTATTGGAATTTGACCAAGTTGCAGCTGCACAAATGTCATCAACAGATGCACTAGACCAAAAGGCCTGAGAAGTTGCCATAGACCTTGTGGAATGAGCCTTGACTTTGCCTGGTAATAGCCTGTTTTTGGAAGAGTACACAGAGGAAATACAATCTCGCAACCTTATGACAAGGGTAGTCTTGGTGATGGCTCGCCCTTTCTTAATATCAGAAAAGGATACAAACAGTTGTTCTGATTTCCTACAAGACTTGGTTCTGTCCAAGTAAAAACATAATTGCCTATGCAGATCCAAAAGATGGAGTATATACTCTCCTTTGTTTTGAAAGCTGGGAAAGAAAACAGGAAGGTTGAAAGACTGATTTATATTATTTTCCATAGCTAATTTGAGTAAAGAAAGGATGGACTGGGATGTAGAGTAACTATCTTTGTGAAAGATTGCATAAGGGGGGTTTGAGGAAAGAACTTCTAGCTCTGAAACCCTTCTTGCTGAGGTGATAGCCACCAGAAAAAAATAAGTCTTCCATGAGAGAAATTTCAAGTCTATCTTCCCTGCAGGTTCAAAAGGAGGAAGGACTAGGGACTGTAGAACCAAGGTCAGACTCCTCTGAGGAGGATCTTTAATGGGGGGGGGGATAAAACTAAAAAGGTACCTCTCAAACATTTTACAAAGTCTGGATGAAGCCAGAGAAAATTAATTCTCCCTAGTATGAAAGATGGAAATAGCTGCAAGCTGGACTTTTACCATGAAGTAACTGGCTCCACTTTGGAAAAGGAAAGCAAATAAATCCAAAACTTTCTGAATGGGAGCAGTAAAAGAATCTATCTGTTCCTTCTGGGCCCATAAGGAAAACCTCTCCCATTTGTTCTTGTAGACTTTCCCTTTAAAAGACTTGAGAGTTTTTTTGGCTGGTGCGAGCGAAGACCAAGATTTTTCAGACTAGGGAAGAAATCCTGGAATGTCTTGCCATCACTGGAACTGGAGAAAAAGAGTTATGTACTTACCATAACTTGGCATCTGTGTTATCCTATGTCATCATTCATCACCATAGGGTCTAGGATCAGACATCGGAGCAGAGTCAGCAACATTCAACAGATAGATCTAAGGCTCTAGCTCCTCCCTCTCCCATAATGCCCTGCTGCCCTCTAACCTCCAGATCGAATTTGCTAACATACTCCTAAAGGATACTCCTACAAAGGAGTAAGGAAACCACTCCATCTTCCTCCCAGATTGAAACAAGGTAGGGGATGGCGGGTGGGAAATGTGATGAATGATGACATAGGATAACACAGATGCCAAGTTATGGTAAGTACATAACTCTATCTGATGTCATCCATGTCATCATTCCTTATCATAGGGTCAGAGTCCCCAGCTACCATTTATCCTGGGAGGCCTCAAGGAAGGATATGCCAGAGCACTGTGGAGCCAAAAGAAGCCCTGCCTCTAGAAATCAAATCTAGCTTGTAATGAGATATAAAGGTGTGAGGATTAGACCAAGTGGCAGCAGCACAAATATCATCAACAGAAAGCCTTGCTACAAAGGCCAAAGAAGTTGCTACAGACCTAGTAGAATGTGTCCTAACATTTCCTGGAATCTCAAGGTGGTTACGATAGTAGACCAAAGAGATGCAGCTAGATATCCATTTAGAAATAGTGACCTTAGAAACTGGAAGGCCACATCTGTTTGGGGAAAAGGCCACAAAAAGCTGTTCTGACTTATGAAAACATTTAGTCCCATGCAAGTAGAAAAGTACAGTTTTGTACCTACCATAAATGTAGATGTTCGAAGATCCACATTGCTGCAGTCCTTACATATGGGTAGTCCGCTGTCCTCGGTCGGCCCGAATACCAAAGTATTAGGCTGACGTCGGTCATGGCGCTCAGAACTGACATCAGAGCGTCAGGGTACAAAAGCGCATGACCGACGTCATATCCTCAGTCTTTTCTTGCCCCAGATGTCAGAAGGCCCTAAAAACAAAGGCCATAACCAAAAAACATAAACAACATCTAGCCACCTATGTGCAAACAATATTTACAACCCAAACCAAACAACCACCCAAAACTACAGTGGGGAAGGAGGGAGGGTAAATTGGACTGCAGCAATGTGGATCTTCGAACATCTACATTTATGGTAGGTACAAAACTGTACTATGTTCTTCATCTCACATTGCTGCAGTCCTTACATATGGGTAGAATCCCAAAGCAGAGGGAAAAGGAGGTTGGCAAAATCATAAAGCAATGGGAGCTGCCAAAATGCCCTGTAAAATTGCAGTGGCAAATCCAGCCCTAGATTTAGAATAAAGTGGAAGGTGGTAATGTTTTGAGAAAGTATGCACTGAACTCCAAGTAGCTGCTTCCAAAATATCTTTAGTAGCTACCCCCCTTAAAAAGGCTGTAGAAGTGGCAGTAGCCCTAGTGGAATGAAGCCTGATTCCAGCCGGAATCTCCTTACCATGATGGGAATAACAGAAAGCAATACAAAAACCAATCCACTTTGAAATAGTTTGTTTTGTAACAGGTTTTCCTGAGAACCCAAAGCAAAAGAAACAAACAACTGCTGAGACTGCCTGAACCCTTTAGTTCTGCTCAAATAATAACGCAACTGCCTATGAATATCCAAGGTGTGCAAAATCTTTTCCCCTTTATTTTGGGGGTTTGCATAAAAAGTAGGCAAATGAATAGTTTGGTTTAAGGCCACACTAGAAACCACTTTAGGCATAAAGGTAGGATTTGCCGCAAAGATACCCTATCCTTATGAAAAATCAGGAAAGGCTCAACTGCCATAAGGGCCTGTAATTCAGAAACCCTAGAGGTAATGGCCAACAAAAAGCAGTCTTCCATGATAAAAACTTCAATTCGGCAGTAGCTGCAGGCTCAAAAGGTTGTAGAGTGAGTTTCTCCAACACAAAATTGAGATCCCAAGCAGGAGTAAGAGCTCTACGTGGGGGTCTTATGTTCTTTGCCCCTCTAAGAAATTGCTTAAACAAAGGATGAGAAAATAATGGAGGGTCACAGTCATAGTGAGCAGAAATGGCTGCAGCATGAACCTTTATAGAGGAGAAAGACAAACCCTTGTCCAATAACTCAGTAAGGTACTGAAGAGAAACACTTAAATCAGGTTGGGAAACATCAAAGTCCTTTGCTTTGCTCCAAATAAAAAACCTCCTCCATTTATCAGCGTACACTTTCCTTGTACTAGGCCTTCTGGCCTCCAAAATAACATTCAAAACTTGTTGTGGAAGTTGAGACCCTCCAGGGTCTAGAACCGAATATGCCAGGCTGTTAGATGCAGAGACTGAATTTTGGCATTGAGTAAGTGATTGCCCTCCTGAGTCAAAAGGTGAGGAATCAAGGCAAAGGCCATGGAGGCTCCCTGCACCAAACTTCTCAGCAGTGGGTACCAGTGTTGTAGAGGCCAATCTGGAGCTATTAAAATCATGGATGGCTTGTCCTGTCTGACCTTCAAGAGTACCTTTGGGAGGAGAGGCAGAGGTGGAAAGGCATAGACATGAAGATTGCTCCAACTGAATGACAGAGCATCCACCCTCCAAGCTGTGTGATGAAACCTTTTTGTGCAAAACTTTGGCAACTGGTAATTTAGTGGAGAAGCGAACAGATCTATGTCTGGAGACCCCATAACACTGTCAACTTTCGAAATACATGAGGATCCAATTTCCACTCGTGGGGATCCACTATCTGTCTGCTCAACACATCTGCTAAGGAGTTCTGTGCTCCTGGCAGAAACCTTGCCTGAAGATTTAGCTGTAAACTGAGAGCAGTCTCCCACAAAATCATTGCTTGCCTGCAAAGAGGGTATGAATGTGTTCCCCCTTGCTTGTTGATGTACCACATGACAGTTGTGTTGTCTGTTTGAATCAACACCTGTCCTGGGAGAAGTAAATCCTTGAAAGCCATCAATGCAAATTGGACTGCTAACATCTCCTTCAAGTTGATATGCAAATGTTGAAGTCTGGCAGGCCACGTGTCTTGTACCCATTTTCCATTGAGATGTGCTCCAAGCTTTGTCTGAGGCATCTGTCGTTAGAATCTGACTCGCCTCTGGCCGGGTCACAGAGAGTCCCTTGTTTAGGTGACATTCCTGAGCCCACCACAAAAATTCCTTTTGAATGCAAGGTATTATTTGAATGACAGTGTCCAGATCTTGGCAGTGTTGTGTCCATACATTTTTGAGATACCATTGAAGCTTCCTCATATGCAGTTTGGCATTGGGAAGCACCAGAATACAAGATGCCATGAACCCCAAGGCTTGAAGGACTGTCCTTGCAGTCAGCCTGGACGAAGAGACAATTGATGGAAGTAAAGAAAGATTCTTTTGTTTGTCCGGGGTCAAAAAGGCCATCTGGGCTGCTGTATTCAGTCTCACACCCAGAAAGCACATGTCCTGAGAGGGTACTAGACTGGACTTTGTTTCGTTCACAGAATACCCTAGGCATCTTAACACTGCCATCACATACTGCAGATGATGAAGAAGTTCGTCCTTGTCTTGAGCCAGAATCAGGCAATCGTCCAAATAAGGATAAATTTGAATTCCTCTCAACCTGAAGAAGGCTATCACTGGAGCCAGAACCTTTGTGAACACTCTGGGCGCAGTAGATAAGCCAAAGGGCAATGCAGAGAACTGATAATGAAAAGCCCCAGCAGGTACTTTCTGCAACTGGGCCTGATAGGAACATGAAGATAAGCCTCTTTGAGATCCAGAGTTACCATCCAGTGATCTTTGCCCAGCAGAGGTAAAAGCTGTTGTAACGTCAACATTTTGAACTTTGGAATGTCCAGATACATGTTGAGGATAGATAAATCCAAAATTGGTCTCCACGTGTTCCCTTTCTTTGGGACTAGAAACAGGCGAGAATAAAATCCTAGGCCCACTTCTGACAGAGGAACCGGTTGTACAGCTCCTATTTGAAGAAGTGAAGTAATCTGCTTGTGAGCCTCTAGCCTTTGCTGAGGAGGAACGTCTGGCATGCCTTTGAAAGGAGGCAAGGTATGGAAATAAAACTTGTAACCTTGGTGTATAATGTCCAGTACCCATTTGTCCTGGGTGATTAAAAGCCAGTTTCGTTTGAAGAGTGCCAGTCTTCCTCCCAAAGGTGCTGCCATGCAAGAAGAATCTGGCAGCTGAAAATGCAGGTCATTGGGCCTGTTGAAAGGACTGGCCCCTGCCCTCACCGAAGATTGTGCAGGTGAACTCCATGTTCTAGGCCTGAAGGTACTCTGAGCTCTGCCCCTACCACGCCTAGATCTACCCCTAGACTGAGAATCAGAGGAAGGATCGTCCACCCCTTAGTAGGCCAATTTCTACTAAACTTTGGAGGCTGCACCTGCAAAATCTTTAACAGTCTGCATAGACTTAGCCTTGTCTTCCATTTTCTTCAAGACAGACTCCACAGGCGGACCAAACAACACTTCAGATTGTAAAGGAGCATCCAAAATCCTGGTCTTAACATGTTCTGACAAATTCTGATCCTTAAGCCAGGCATGCCTGCGAAGAACTGAACCAGTGGCAGCCACCCTGGAAGAGGCCTGTAAAGCATCAAAACCACACTGTAAAGAATGCTTACCCACCTGTTCAGAAACATGTACCAAATCCTGTAATTCTTTACACTCTATGCCCTCTGCCAGAGCATCCACCTTAGATTTTAGTTGAGTAAGGAGAAAATTCTGATACTTCAACATATGAAACTGGCAATTCAAAGCCCTCATTGCTAAAGTAGAAGAGGTATAAACCTTTCATCTATCCAAAGCTCTAGCCTCTTTATCTAGAGGAACTGGATTTTTTACAACAGAGGCCCTGACACCTTTAGGTCCCTGGCTAACAGTTTCAGGATCTGCCCTAGGACTCTTATAGAGATATTTATGAGCTTCAGGCACCCTGTAATACCTATCCGGTTTAACTGGCGCAGGAGGAAGAGAATCAGGATTAAGGGAAGCCTCTGAGAACACATCTTGAACAACATCCAAAACAGGGGGTATAGCCAAGGGTCTATGCTGGGGTAAAAACAAAAATTCCCTAAGCCTCTTCCGTGAATCAGAGAAATCCTGACCTTCCCACTTAAAATGTTCTCTCATAGAGTGTAGGGTTTCTGAAAAAGAAAAATCCTCTGGAGGAGAAGCAGAAGGAGTGGAATCCTCTGCATCAGAATCAGAATAAGGAGTGAAATCCTGCAAGTCTTCGGCCGAAGACTCTGAATCATCTGAGGCCTGATCCAAACTTTCCAACTCTGGCTCCACCCTAGGCCTCTTATCAGGAGGGGGCATAGAACCTCTAATCAGAGTAATCAAATCTTCTGCCATTTTAAGCATGTGCTTCTTAGGCACAGACCCTGCTGAACTAGGACTGACACCAGCAGAAGACAAACCTGGCCTGCCTTTGGAAGAAACCTTAGAAACAGAAGGAGAAGGCCTTACCACCTTAGGAAGGGAAGGGAGAATAGTAACCTGAGAAGCCCCTCAGCCTGACCTGCCTCCTGAGAGGCCACATCCTGTAAAATCAAACTCTCCCCGTGAGACTCAAGTGAAGCCTCCGTCGGAACCACGGGTTCCACGAAGCCTCTGAAGAACCGACTCATCCTGTCTGGGTTTTACAGCTTTGTCTTAGTATCCGGCGGCATATTATAGTTACACCGCCACGAAGACCAGCCTAGCGCAATCTAACCTTCGTTTAATGGTGCGCTTATTAAACCTAGCACAAAGCGACACCGTGCTCAGGACCCAAACAAGGAATACACAAAGAATGATAATCCCTATGTGGTATCTGTTTCCCACAAGAAATACAATTATTCACTTTTTCTGACATCCGGTAAATATCTGAGGCAAGAAAAACAAAATATTCTGCCAACTTGGATTCAGTCTGAAACTCCGAACTCGAAAAATTTCAGAATGGCACTCGCTGCTTCTGCATCGGACCATGCGGCAAAAAAGACTGAGGATATGACGTCGGTCATGCGCTTTTGTACCCTGATGCTCTGATGTCAGTTCTGAGCGCCATGACCGACGTCAGCCTAATACTTTGGTATTCGGGCCGACCGAGGACAGCGGACTACCCATATGTAAGGACTGCAGCAATGTGAGATGAAGAACATCATAGCTGTTGGTGAATGTCCAAGGTATGTAGGATATACTCCCCTCTGTTGGAACAGTTGGGGAAGAATACTGGAAGCTGAATGCACTGATTTAGAGATGATTTGGAAGCAATCTTGGGCAAGAAAGAGGGGTTTATCTTGAATGTGAGACTGTCCTTGTGAAAAATCAAGTAAGGAGGAGTAGTGGTGAGAGCTTGCAGTTCCGAGACCCTCCAAGCTGATGTAACAGACACAAGAAGAGCAGTCTTTCCATGACAGAAGCCTGAGATTGCAGGAACTAGCAGGGTCAAAGGAACTTCTAGTTAGAGACTGCAGAACCAGTGTGAGGTCCCAAGGAGGCAAAGGGTCCTTAACCAGTGGCTGAAGCAGAAAAATCCTTTTCACAAAAGATTTACAAAGCCTAGATGAAAAGGTAGACTCAGAGCTCTCATGAAAGTTGGAAATCCCTGCCAACTGAAGCTTAATAGTGGAAAATTTTGCTCTTGCTTGGAAAAGACATGACAAGAACAAAAGCATATCTGCAACTGAAGCAGAAAAGGGATCCAGATTCCTCCTCTTAGCCCAGATAGAGAACCTTTTCCACTTACTACTGTAAACCTTTCTAGTGGAGGGTCATTGGGAGGCCAGAATGATACGTTTAATGGGGGACGCTAGCCTAGGCTGATTTATGATCACTGGAAATGGAGAAACCATACGGTTAAATGAAGGGTCCAAAGGTTTGGGAGAGGAATCCCTAATGGATGGGAAATCAGATCCTGAAGGGGATCTGGTACCCATGGTGGATACTTCAGATGAAACCCGATGAAAGGGAACCATGGGTTGATGAGGCCAGAAAGGGCCAATGAGGATAAGGGATGTTCTCAGGTGTTGCGATTTCTTATTAAGGGTAATAGGAGGGGTAGGCATAAAGGAGATCCAGAGGCCAATCGTGCACTAAAGTGTCCCTTGGTGATTCCCCCGGAGGGGGGATCAAGGCAACATACCGGCTGTATGTGTGGTTGGCTGGGGAGGCAAAAAGGTCACAGCACTTTTGACCCCAATGGTCGAAAATCTGCTTTGTCTCTGAAAGATTGAGGGACCACTCATGACAGATCTCCTGAGCCTGGTGGCCAACACACTGGAATCCCCGGGTATGTGCATTGCAATAAGGAAGCGGCTGGAGGACATCTCCCAGTCCCATACTCTCATGCCCTCACTGCACAACAGATAAGAATATGTTACCCCTGCTTACTGACATACCAGACCACTGCCATATTGTCTGTCTGAATTGCAATAGTCCCTAGAGGGAGGCAAGTCCTGAAAGGCTTGCAAAAATAGAAGAACTGCTCTTATTTCCAGAATGTTTATATGCAACTTGGTCTCTACTGGGGACCATGTGTCTTAGACAGTCTTCCCCTGAAAATGTCACACCCCCACCCCAACAGAGAGGAGTCTGTTGTCACTGACGCCATGGGCAGTGGGAAAGATAAGGGCCTGTCTAGAGAGAGATCCTGAGACTGAAGTCATCACTGGAGGTGACGTCTGCACAAGGGCGTCAGTTTTATGGTCATAGGCAGGGAATGAAGCAAAGCTGACCACTGGACAAATAAGGTCCACTGCAGCACTTATGTGGTACCTGGCCAGGGGAAAGTGATGAATGGCTGAGTCCATGGATTCAAGAGCCTGACGAACCAGATGAACCAACAGGCATGACAGGTCTAGAATCTGTGTGACCTGTACCTGTAACAACTGAATTCTGGGCAAGGGTAAAGCTGCAATCTCTGAAACGGAGTCTAACTGAACTCCTATGAATTCCAGCTGTTGGGTGAGGATCAGATTGAATTTCACAAGTTTGTCTGTTATCCCCAACTGACTGAAGAGGGGGAGAACATAATAAATTACATGTATCAGTAGATGCCTCGAAGATGCAGTGAGGAGCCAATTGTCGAGGTACCCAAAAACCTCGAACCCCTGCAGTCGCAGGTGAGCCACTATCACTGCCATACATTTGGTAAACACCCAGAGGGCCATGGTGAGACTGAAGGCTAGGGTGGTAATGATTGGCTCTTAGCCGGAAGCACAAATGTCTTCTGGAACACCTGTCTATTTTGATGTGAAAGTAGGTGTCCTGGAGATCCACAGAGCACATCCAATCATCCTTGCATAAATGTGGCAGAATGGACTGAGCAGTGACCATCCGGAACTTTGACTTCTTTATTCAAAGACTGAGATTGCAAAAAGTAAGTGCTGGATCCTCTTTGTCCTGCTGGGACCTCTTGGATTGCTCTTTTTAGAAGAAGTTGTTGAACTTCTTTGAAGGCCAGCTCCCTTTGACTGGATGGAACATCTGGGAGGTAACATTTTAATGAAGAAGGTTCCGAAAGGGGAAGGAAATACCCCTGGAAACGATATTTAACACCAACTGATTAGAAGTGATTTGTCCAGGCTAGTGGGTGAGGGGAAATGCAACCCCTGACTGGCTAAGGGCAGAGCAGCCAGGCAATGCTTCAGGAGCGCTGATAGGGCTGCTCAGAGAAGGGTTCCCTAGAGTCCTGATTTTGCGGCTCCCCCTGCCTCAAGGACATCAGTGTCCACTGAAACCTCTCCTCCTACCTCTGGAGGAGAATTCTTCAGGAGCGCCCTGAAAGGGAGACTGTGTCTTACGGAACCACATCTTACTAGTTCCCCACTGGATCTTAGAGAAGAACCTCTGGGGAATAGGAAGCTTGATCCCAACTACAGAGTCCTCCATTTCTGCTCTCTGCGGGTCAAAATGTCCTTCACCGAAGGTCCAAAGAGAGTAGAACCATCAAAGAGGGACTGAAAAAGGATGCCTTAAAGGGTTCTGTGAACCCATATAAACGTAGCCAGGCATGATGCGTCAAAGCAATGCATGTACTACTGCCCGAGAGGTGGCTTCCATGGTACTGGAAATTAACCTCATTGAGGAATTCGCGAGGGAAGTCAGAGTGGATAGCCTGGGAGATACCTGCTTGAAAGTCTCCGCCAGCAGAAACTCTCTAAGGAAGATGGAAAGCTCTTGGACCAAGTCCCTTTGGAGGCGGATAAAAAGTGCCAAATAATTTGTTGCTCTCAGGCCAAAGGTAGCTGAGGTGTACACCCACTTCCCAAAACGGTCCATCACCCGGGACTTCCTGTTTGGGAGATGGACTGTGGAGCTCTGCACTGCTAGCTCCTTTTTTGTGGTGGCAGCAACCATGATGGCATCAACTGAGACCCCTTTGGTCTACAAAGAACGGTCTGCAGGAGGACAAAGAAACCTGTCGGCCCCTTTTGGAACAGGCTCCAACGTGTCCGTTTCCTTCCAGGCCCTGCTGGTGATCAGATCCACAAACTCATCAGCGGGGAGGGGGGAAGACACCCAGGAGGTAGACGGGCCCATCCCAAAGGGCTTCAGAAACATGGGCTCCTCCAAAGACGAGGGCTGGGGAGACCATCCACCCTTTTGTTTCAAGAGCTCAAGGATGTCTCCAAAGTAGACAACTTCAGGTGGAGATCTGAGGGACCCGTCTCCTTCCTCGAGGTCCGTATCCTCAGTGAAGGACTCAATGGGGAAGTTCAAGTGCCTCCTCTTGCACCTTCTCTTACAATGCTGGGGGCTCGCGGGAGGACTAAGAAGAGACAGGGACTCCTGGATGGGAGGAAACCCACTAAAGGCTCAATCAGGAGGGCTGAGCCCTGGACAGGATGAGAAGCCTCATTAGTCGAAGTAGAGAAAGGCAGGGAGAGACCTAGAAGTGTGGCACAGGAAACTCCAGACCTGGAGAAGGTCCTCTCTGCCACCCAGAAAGCTGAGGGACTGGAAGTGGGAACATCTCCCATGTTTGAGGGAGAGGTCCCTGGATTGTAGGAAGAAGTCCAGAAATAGCTCCACGACCCCAGATGACACCAGCCCAGAACAAAAGCGCCGAGGGGAAGGGACCAGTCAGAGAAAGCAGTATCAGCCCCCCCACAGAATTGAAGTTAATCACTCCGCACCCCACTCTGAGGGTGGGGGAGCAGAATAAGCCAGAGACCCCAAAGGGGTCAAGAAAGGGATACTTGGCCTTGCCGGAATCTTGCAGCAGATGTCCTGGTCCCTAGAATCCAAAGCCACTGGGGTTAGATGATAAGAATGAGAAACCGGGTGTGTTTGTGGCTCCCCTGGATGGATGGGCAGGATCAGGAGCCCTGACTCTATCTGGGCCTTTAGGAAGCTCCCCATCATCCTGTCCATGTCTGAGGGCAAGAGATTCCTCGAAGATCTAGAGGAGGAAGAGGAGTGGGTAGACTTGGAAGGAGACCTCCCTGACCTACTGCAGTGCTCTGGAGAATGGTTCTGAAGCCTCAGAACTGACTGAACAGTGTGCTTGGATGTAGAAGAGACCACAACAACCTCCTCCACAACTGCAATCAAATCAGACGACCCTGTCAAATCCGAAGGCCAAGCCAGCACAGTGGATGTATCTGAAGAACTGATCGGATCCAAGGCTGGCCTAAACTTGGACAGATCCAAGGGCTTCAGATCTGGAGAGGCCCTGGATCTGACAGACTGCTCCACTGCTATCAGATTTGAAGACCTCGGATCAGAGACGAAATGGGCTGGAATCTGATCCAGAGACTTAGGATCAGACAGCCGCAGTTTCTTGAAGGGAGTTGGCAGGAGAAAAGGCTTCTTCCTCTTCGGATTGGAAGAGGAAGCCTTTGAGGGGGAAACAAAAGGTCTACCTGGGCCAGACCCTTTAACAAAAGTTTGTTGCAGCGCTCTGCCAAAGCCCTGGGGTTAAATGCGGCACAAAGGTCGTATTCAACCTCCAGCTGTGGGGTGCCCAAGCAATAAACACACTCCTCATGCGTAACGGAACACATAACTCCAACAAATACAGAAGAAACTTACTACACTATTAAAAATACACTCACAACAAAAACACTACAGCCCTAACAGCTACAGGGAGCAAGGGCACCAAAAAGCCCCACACACACTAACTACTGAAAACTAAGCTAAGGGAGGGGAGGTAATAAACTACAAGAACAATAACAGCCCCAAACTACCCTAGCAAAACTACTCTACATACAGTACAAGAAAAAGGGAAAAAAAAGCACTTCTCTAGCTAGAGCCAGAGGAACACGCATCTGCACACGAAATCTGGGGGTTAGATGGCAGCAGGGCATCATGGGAGAGGAGGAACTAGAGCCTTGGACCAGTCTGTTGAATGTTGCCAACTCGGATCCAGTGTCAGATCCTAGACCCTATGGTAATAAAGGATGACATGGATAACATCAGATCCATGCAGTTAATTTCAGTCCTTGAAGATCTGGGTGAGTATGTCTCAAGGCAAATTACATGAGACAAAAGAAAGGTGAACCAGACTTGATGAATACAGAAGGGGGGAAAGAGGATACCTTTGCTCTTCAACTTTTATGGTTTCTGCAGAAATGTGGGGATTAAAGGAACTGGAAGGAAAGTGTAAAGGAGACCAGAGGACCAAGCACGAACTAGAGCATCCCATGGTGAATGACCTTGTGGAGGGATCAGGGCAAAGAAACTGCTGCATTAGTAGTTGAAAGGGGACGCAAATAGATTACAGCAGGGTTGACCCCATTTGTGGAAAATCATGTTTGCCACGGATCGATTCAGAAGCCACTCATGAGGCATCAGAAGTACTCCGCTGAGCCTGTCCGCCAGAGTGTTAGACTCTTCTAGAATGTGTATTGCTGTCAGAAAATGGTTGGTAGAGTCCACCCATTGCCACACTCTCACTGCCTCTCAACACAATGGGTAAGATCTGGTTCCCCCTTATTTGTCGATGTACCAGATTACTGATATATTGTCTGACTGTACTGCAATCATTCCTAGAGGAAGAAAACTGTGTAGAGCATGCAACGCTAGAAGGACCACTCATCCCCAGAACACTGATATGCAATTTGGTCTTTTGGGAGTCGACATGCCTTGGACTGTCTGACCCAGAAAATGCCCCCCCCCATGGCTTTGGGAGGAGGAGGAACAAAGGGTCGTCCTGCTGACCTCTGGGGAATGGAGCCACGAGATAATGGAATCCCGGCATACTCATGAAAGTTTGATCGGAACATGTCCACTGCAAGAATCTCATGTGTAGGTGTGCTGTGGTAACAGAGTTATTGTGGTTGCCATGGATCCCAGGTCCGTCAGCACAAGATTCACTGTGGGAGATGGGATAGCTAGAATCTGTTTGATGTGAGATCGTAAACTTGTAATCCTGTCCGGTGTTAGGTAGGCCCATCTTGAAATAGTTGCAACGAGTACAAACGACAGACTTCATCAGAGCATGTTTGGACACTGAAATTTCTGTGTGTTGGTTGATATGCCTAGAGAGGGGGCTAGCTGTAACAAATAACTCCTGGCTTGAACAAGTAGATGCCTGGTTGGGGCGGTTAGGAGCCAGTCGTCGAGATATGGAAACACATGGAATCCCTGCAGCCTGAGATGGGCTGCAATGACTGCTATGCATTTGGTGAAAACCCTGGGGTCTGTGGTGAGATCGAACAGAAGCCATCTGAATTGGTAATTGCTGGCTCCCAGCCTGAAACAAAGGGACTGTCTGGCGCACTTGTCCATTTTGATGTAGTAGTATGCATCCTTCAGGTCTACTGAGCACATCCAGTCATCCATTCTCAAAAGGGGTAGAATGGACTGGACCGTGACCATTCTGAACTTTGAAATCTTTGCCAATTTGTTCAGGAATGTCAAGTCTAAGATCGGCCGCAGGTCCCCAGTCTTTTTTTGGTACTAAAGAGAATACTGAGTAGATGCCCACTCCTATTTGGTTGGGAGGGATCTCCCGGATGACTCTTTTGTAGCAGCTTTGCAATTTCTTGAGCTGCTTTCTAACTCTGACTGGGTGGAACATCGGGGAGGAGATACTTAGGTTTGGGTTTTTCAGAAAAGCAGAAAAATATTATAAAATCTTCAGGAGTTTACACACGTTATGATATAAAGTTGAAGTACTTATGTTTTATTTGCTCTATATGTTTTAAATAGAGTTATATAACATTCTAAATGACACAAAGCACTTTAAAAACATGGAGCACTTTAAATAATTAATCATCTATTAAGTTAGTTGATTGATTGCTTGGTTTGACCGCCAAAAAATTTTGTATAAAACAATGCATTTCTTTCATTGTAATTACATCTGAAATTTTATTCCTTGTACCACAATAAAGACGTTTTTTGAACTACAACGGAGGCTTATTTCCTAGTGGTGATTCCTTCTGCATCTGTTTTCATCAGTTTTTCAGAAAAGGGAATAAAGTATCCTCTAGATACGATTCTTGGCACCCACTGATCGTTCATGATGGCTGTCCAGGCATGTGGGTACAAGGAGAAGCACTCTCGGAATGCCTCCAGAGGAGGGCGGTCGGGCCACCATTCAGCAGCGCTGGAAGGGTCTGTCCGAGAAGGAATCTCAAGACCCTATGTCCTGCAGACTCCCTCTGCCACAGGGGTGGCGTCTTCCATTGTGGCTGTTACCCCCTCTGCCTCTGAGGGAAAAGTCTCCCCGAGACTCCTGAAAAGGACCTTGAGATTTCCTGAACCACAAATTTTTCCCGATTCTGGTTCCAGGAGAAGGACCTGTGTGAGGTAGAAAAACAGATTCAGATGGCAGACAAGGTCTTTCAATCTTTCTCGCTCTGGGAGAGTGCCTCTCTTACTAATGGACCGAACAATGACGATCTGTCAAAAGAGGCACTGATGAATGACACCTTAAAAGATTCTGTGAAGTCACACAGCCGCGTCTAGGCGTGGTGCCTAATGGCAATGCCCAAACTGGCATCCTAGAGGTGCTCTCTTTAGCATGAGAGATCAATCTCATGGGCACATTTGAGTGGCCATTCTGGAAGAAAAGGTCTTCTGATCTTTGGCAGACATGAACTCCAGGGTAGAATCAGAGAGTTCTTGTCAAGGTCTCTATGCAGTCTAGTGAAATGGGATAACTTAGTTCAATACTTGTAAGATGAAAGTGGCCAAATCATAAACTTTCTTGCCGAAACTGTCCTCAGCCCTAGACTCCCTGTTAGGAGGATGGACAGAGGACCTTTCCTGAGCCAGCTCCATCTTAGTGGATGCTGCCAGCACCATGGTATCTACTGGGATCCCTTTTGTCCAATGTGCCCTTTCAGTAGGTGGGCTCAGAATCTTATCAGTCCTCTTTGGTATGGGCTCCACAGTGCCCGGTTCCTTTCATGCCCTATTAGATACTAGGTCAATGACGGCATCTGCAGGGGGGACACCCAGGATGTAGATGGGCCAGACTCGAAAGCCTCCAAAAGTCTCCTTCGGCGTGGGGTTTTACAGACCAACCACCTCTTTAAAGAAGTATCTCTAGGATGTCTGCAAAGGAGACATCCTCAGGTAGAGATCTTGGGAACCCCTCCCCTTCCTTGAAATCAGTATCAGTAGTTAGGGATTCCTGGGGGGAATCCAGGTGCCTCCATTTACACCATCTCTTCTGAGGAACCTTCTTGGTGGAATGCTCCATTGGAGGTGTCAGAAAAAAACTGAGGTTCCACTGAAGGTGGATGGAGGCTTTCCAGGGCCATCTGTCCCTGTAGTAGATGAGAGGCCTCAGACACAGAATCCGTGGGGGTGGGAGTGGTGTCAAGAGAGAAAGAACCAAGGCTCTCCTGGGATGAGAGAAAACCCTCCCCATCACTTCGAATGCAGAGAGAATCTGAGTACATGAGGGTCATCCCTCTGGAGCTGAAACCAATGGAACGGACTCTTCCCGAGCACTCAAAGCCCTCTGCTCTGAAGGGGAAGTCAGAGCTGTGCTGTCAAAACACGAGGCTTCAAGATGGAGTAACAGCTCCAAAAACTTCAGAGTTGACGTAAACCCCACCCCAGAATTTACATCGAGGCTAAGGTTCTGAGACACGCTAGGCACCATCGCAGTCAGAGCTGAATGCATCAGAGAGGCCATCTGAGACTAGATCATCACCTCTATCAGCTCCAATGTCTCGGCTCTTGGAACCACAGCACCAGCACACTCCAAAACCAAAGGTCGAATTGGAGAAGGAGCAACAGGGTGGAACGGGGAAATTCTGCTCATGGATCCAGTAGGGGATGGAGCTGGCAAAACCCTCATCTGCATTTGTGCCTAAAGAAACTGCTTTAGTCTATCCACATCATTCTCAGATAGACTACATGAGAACCTGGTGGAAAAAGTGGTAGAAGGAGGTCTTGATGGCTTCTTAGGATAGATCTCCCAGTGGGGAGACTTCTGTGTCGATGTACTCAGCTCTGAACTGGTAAGTGGGGCTCAAGGAGGGGGTGGACAAGGAGGAGAAAACTGAGTCGGACCAAGAAAGTCAGATCCGAAGACTTCCGTGCCTTTTTATTGGCTCTGACACCAAAGAAGAAGCCCTATCTGGGGACCGTTTCCTGGTTCCCTGGTCTCCTTACATTTCCTCGAGGGGGGGTGAGCCCCTGACGTAGAGGGAACAGCAGGGGAGGAGGTGGAAGGAAGCAAATCCTTAAGAATCTGCTTTATTATGCTGATCCACCAGGGCACATGGGTGGAAAGCTGAATAGATAGGGCAGAAGCTATCCAAGTGAGAGGGCCCCAGACAGTACACGCACTCCCTGTGGGCATCAGACAACGGGATCTTGTGTCCACATGAAATGCATTTCTTAAACCCTAAATGTTTGACCAATTTAGGACTGGACTTTGGCTCTGACATCACTGTAAAGAGAAAGGAAAGAGAAAAGAAAAAACCTTCTTTATTTATTTTTTTATTAAAAAGTATAAGGGAGAGAGAGAAGAAACGGAGAAGGCAGGAAGGTTAAGTCAGACAGAAAACCCTGACTTACAGAAACAGAGAGTCCAGTCTACCTGCCTGCATGGAACTTACTTGGATTTTGTTCTTGAGATCTGAGGTAATATTGGGGGAAATTAGGCATTATAGGTAGGATGGGAGGAGCTTGAGCTTCGACTTCTCAGCTTGGAAAGTGGCCAAGTCAGATCAGAGGGTTGGATCTGAGAACCCACATGTTGAGGAAAAATGATTCACAGGTTGAGGAAAAATGATAGTGACATCATCAGATCAAAAGTTATGTACTCACCATAACAGATCTGTGTTGCCTGTCTCCAATCTGGTTCAACCTGTGGGACTCTGGATCTAACACTGGCCGTTTCTAGAGCCTTTCAACTCAACTTGGCTCTGCCTCCCTTACCCATAACTCCCTGCTCCTCCATCAACTCCCCAGATCAAGTTTTTCCCTGGAATACCAGTAGAATGCTACAACATATTCAACTAATTCCCCATTTTTCCTCCCTAAATACAAGGAAACTCTCAGAAAAAAAAAGACCCTAGCCAAGCAAAAACAAGGGTCCTTGCTGTCCAGCCATCACCAACAAAAGAATGGTCGGTGCAGGAAGGTTGAACCATATGGCAACAATCAACACAAATCTATTGTTACGGTGAGTACATAACTTTTGCATCCAATGTTGTCTGTTCCATCTGATTCAAGCTGTGGGACACAGTCCCCGGCAACAATTCTTAGGGTGGAACTAAGGTAGGATATTCCGCAACACAGTAGAACCAAAAGAAGCCCTGGACCTAGATTGAATGTCCACCTTATAATGCAACACAAAGGTATGATGGCCCAACCAAGTAGCAGCAACACAGATATTAACCATAAGCACTCTCAAAAGGGAAGCTGTAGAAATAGCTACAGCTCTAGTATTTATTTATTTTATTTAACATTTGTTGTCTGGGAATGTCCGACTAGGTTCCACAGAGCCTGTTTTCAGTGGAGGCCCGGGGAGAAACGCTCCAGATGCATGTCTTTGGAATAGTAGAATGGCCTCTAGGCTTTCGGGAAAGAAACTTGCTTCATAAAGTATGAAAACAGAATACAATCTGACAACCACTTGGATAAAGGCACTTTACGTACAGGTGAGCCCACCCTGGATTTTGAGAAGGAAACACAGCTAGATTTTCTGAAGGATTTTGTATGGTCAAGATAAAACTGTAATTGCCTATGCACATTCTAATAATGCAGAACGTATTCATCTTTGTTAGAAAATTTGGGAGAGAACACAGAAGATGAATTGAACTGTGAAAGTTATTCTCTGAAGCTACCTTAGGTAAGGAAAAAGAGCTTGTACAAAGGGGCACTCTGTCCTTATGAAAAAAAACAGATAAGGTGGAGAAGAATCAAGTGTTTACAATTTTGAAACCCTTTTGGATGAGGTAATCACCACAAAAATTAGAAGTTAAGTACTTACCATAACTTGGCATCTGTGTTGTCCATTTTCATTCTTCCTCAATTCTGGAGCTAGGATCTGATACTGCATCCGATTCAGCCGCTTCTACAAAACTGTGATCTGAGCCTCGAGCTCCTCCCTCTCCCATAATGCCTCACACCTGGTCTAACCCTCATATTGAGTTTGCTGCTTTACTAACATTTTACCATAGAAGTATACACCTATCCTGCTACAGACAATGCAGTAGAAAAAAAGTAGCTATACTCTGGAACTCAAACTTAGAACCTATGGATTCCTGAATTCCTCTAGATGTCTGTAAGTAATTAGGCTGTGGACGGATGGGAGGGACGTGAGAAAGAATGAAATTGGACGACACAGATTCCAAGTTATGGCAAGTACATAATTTCTAAATCTGATGTTGTCCATTTCATTCTCCCTCACTTCTAGGTCAGAGTCCCCAGCTACTTAGTTCCCTGGATGGTCCTTATGGAAGGATATGCCAAACAACCGTGAAGCCAAAGGATGCTCTACTTCTGGAAACAATGTCTAACTTCTAGTAACACACAAAGGTATGAAGCTTGGACCAAGTTGCTGTAGCACAAATTTCATTAACAGAACCTCTGGCAGAAAAAGCAAATGAAGTGGCCATAGACCTCGTTGAATGTGCTTTTGGAGGGTGGGGTAACTGCAGACCATTTAAAGAATAAATGGTAGAAATGCAATTCGTATTCCATTTACAGACAGCAATCTTTGACACTGCCTGGCCTAAATGATTGGGTGAGAAGGCTATGAATAATTGCTCAGATTTTCAATGTTTCTTTGTCCTGTGCAAGTAGAAATGCAATTGCCCAAGAACATCAAGGAGATGCAACATGTAATCACCCTTGTGGGAATGGTTTGGGAAGAAAACTGGTAACTGGATAGTCTGGTTGATATTTGTCTCCGTAGCGACTTTAGGCATGAAGGAAGGGTCAGTTCTTAAAGATATCCTATATCTTTATGGAAAATAATGTATGATGACTTGGAAAACAATGCCTGCAATTCAGATACCCTTTTTGCAGAGGTCATGGCTAAATATGAAAATTCGAAATTGCTGCCAGTTGCAAGTTTATAGTAGAGAAACTAGTTACATCCTGGAAAAGTGAAGCTAGAAAAAAGAATATATGTGATGCAGATGCTGAAAAAGGATCAATATCTTGTTTGGAGGCACAAATCAAGAATCTTTTCCACTTGCTACTGTAGACATTTTTTGTGGAAGGTTTCTGAGGGGCAAGAATAATCTTTTGGACTGGTGGGCTAGCCTGGACTTTGATAGAATCACTGGAAGTGAAGAAACTAAGCAGTTAACCAATGAGGCCAGTGACTGGGGGGCTGATGTTCTGATGGGTGAGAGATCAGATCCTGTCTGAGATCCAATATCCAAGGAGGATATTTGAGATGAGACCGCAGAAAGGGGAACCAAACCTAATGAGGCCAGAAGGGTGAGTAGTGAGATATTCAGTCTACTGGCTTTCTGGAGAACTCTTGGGATCAAGAGTATTGGAGGGTAAGCATATAGGAGACCCGAAGGCCAATTGTGGACTACAGTGTCCCTCAGGGATTTCATAACTGGGGGTATCAGAGCAAAATACCTGCTGGGAGAGATGAATAGATTGCAGCAAGGTTGGCCCCATCAACTCAAAATCTGGTTTGCTACTGATTGATCGAGGGAGCAGCAGTGTGGGCTCAGAATGGACCTGCTGGGTCCATCTGCTAGTATGCTGGTCCCTTGGGAAATGTGCATTGCAAAGAGAAAGAGGTTTCAAGAGATTGCCCGTTCCCACACTCTCATGGCCTCACTGCACAAGGGATTTGTTGATGTACCAGACAACTGACATGTTGTCTGTATGAATTGCTATTGTCCCCAGAGGGAGGCAGTGGTGGAAGGCTTGCAACGTCAGGAGAACTGCTGTCAGCTCTAGGACATTTATATGCAATTTGGTCTCTGTTGGGGACCACGTGCCTTGGACCATTCTTCCCTGATAATACCCCACCCCAACAGGGAAGCGCCTGTGGTTACTGTGGCTACGGGAGGAGGAAACGAAAAAGGTCTGGCTAGATATTGGTTGCCCAATAGCATCCACAACTTGAGATGGTGTTTGCAAATTGGGGTTAGTTTGACAGGAAATGATAAAGGATGGAATAGAATGGGACCACTGAACTGCAAGGGTCCACTGCAGTACTCACATTAATAACCTCTCTACAGGTACCAGACGTATTGCTGCTGACGTCGAACGTAGCACTCTCAGAATTAGCAGTGCAGGAGGAAATGGCATGTCCAGAAGTGTCTGTACTTGTTGCCTCAGAGATATAACCCTTTGTTGAGGTAACACTGCTATTTGTCAAATTGTGTTCAATCAAGTTCCTATAAACTCGAGGTCTTGCAGAGGAATTAAGTTCAACGCTGCCAGGTTTATCGTGACTCCCAAATGGTTGAAGGTCTGCAGTAGATACTCTGTGGCCTGGAGAAGTTGATGCTTTGTTGGTGTCTTAAGGAGCCAAGCATCCAAATATGGAAACAACTGGAATCCTTGCAGTCTCCGGTGAGCTGCTACCACTGCCATACACTTGGTAAACACCAGGGGCTGTGGTGAGGCCAACAGGCAGGGTTCTGAATTGATAATGACTGGCTCCCAACCAGAAGCAGAGATGTCTCCTGGACTGTCTATTTTGATATGATAGTACGCATCCTGGAGATCCACATAGCACATCCATTTATCCTTGTACAGAAGCTGCAAGATGGACTGGACTATGACCATCTGAAACTTCGACTTCCTGACATACAGATTTAGCTTGCTTACATGAAATACCGGTCATAGGTTCCTTGCCTTTTTTGGCATCAAAAAGAAGCATGAATAAATTCTGGACCCTTGTTGTTCGGTCAGGACCTTTTGGATGTTTTTTTTTCCCTAGAAGTTTTTGAACTTCTTGACAGGTGAACTCCCTCTGACTGGATGGTATGTCGAGGAGATTCCCCTTGGACTTGGAGGTGGAAGAGAAAAGAAAATGTAGTAACCTCTGGATATTATGCTTAGCACCCAGCAGTCATTTGTTAGATTTGTCCATGCGTCTGAGTGCAATGATAGATGGCCACAGACTGCCTCCAGAGTAGGACAGCTGGGCAATGCTTCAGGAGTGCTGGTAGGGCTTGTCATAGAAGGGTTCTCTGAAGCCCTGGTTTTGTGGACCCCCTCTACCTCTTGGGTGGCACCTGCCATTAAATCCTCTTCCTCTGGAAGAGGAATCTTCCTGAGGATCCTGGAAAGAACCCTGAGATTTTCTGAACCAAAATTTCTTAGCCCCTCGTTGGTTCCTCAAGAAGGTCCTTTGAGGGGTAGAAAATTTGATCCCTACTGCAGACAAGGTCTTCCCCCTCTCCTACTCACTGCAGGTGACAGGGTCCCTGACAGGCAGTCCAAAAAGGGAGGAGCCATCGAAGGGGGCATTAGTGAAACACGCATTAAAAGGTTCCGTAAACCCACACAACCTCATCCAGGCACATCTCCTCAAGGCTATATCTCCTCTGGCTGCTCAAAAGGTACCCTCTGTAGTGTTAGACATTAACCTCATTGAGTTGAGAAATTAGCTATGGAAGAAAGAATAGCCAACTTGGGGGACACCTTCTCAAGGTCCTCCTCCAGCAAGGTTTCGTAAGAGAGTTGGTTAGCTCCTTGAACAAGTCTCTTTGAAGGTGAGTAAAATGTGCCAGTAGTTCAAAGCTCTCAGTCAAACAGGCTGAGGCATAGACACATTTCCTATGTCTGTCCAAAGCCCTAAACTCCTTGTTCGGGGGATGGACTGTGGAGCTCTGCTCAGCCAGCTCTTCCTTTTTGGCTGCCGACACCACAACAGCATCAACAGGAACACCTTTGATCCAATGAAGTCTGTTGTTAGGTGGGCTTAGATACTTGTCTGCATGTTTTGGAATGAGTTCCTTCCATGCCTGGTGGTAACTAGATCAGTAAGTTCTTCCACTGGCGGGAGCTACCCAGGACATAGATGGCCTTGCCCTGAATGCCTCCTGAAGCACTGACTTCTCAAAAGAGGGATGTTAGCAGGAGCATCCACCTCTCTGTCTCAATATTTCCAGGATGTCTCTGAAAGAAGACATCTCCAAGTGGAAATCTTAGGGATCCCTCTCCCTCATCGAAGTCAGTGTCCTCGATTAAGGATTCCATAAGGGAGTATAAGTGCCTTCTCTTGCAGTTTTTCTTGCAATGTACCTCCCCTGCAGGTGATTCAGGGGAAGAATTGGAAAACACAGGGTCCCCCTTGGGGGTAATAGTAGTCTGAAGGCTAGTTCGGGGGGGGGGCTGATCTAGGACAGGATGGATGGGCTCAGTGCTCAGAAGAGATGTAGATTGGGTAGGACCTGGGGCAAGAGTGGATGCAGCTCTAGGCCTAGAGAAAGTCCTTTCTACCATCCAAAAGGCTGACGGACTAGAGGAAACCCTCTCCTTCTCTCCTGGAGCTGAAGCTACCTGGGGGAAAGGAGGAGAAATCTACCCCAGATCCGAAGCCTCCAGACAGTGTCAGAACCAAGCTGTTGAAGGCCGAAGGTCATAATGGAAGGAAGGGATGGATCTGACAAGATTAGACCTGATGCCTGTCCCCTGGATTCGGTGCCTACATCTTGGATCCGAAACTCGCTCTGCTCCAACGGCATTGCAGCAGAGACAGTCTGGGACCGTGATGGAGTCGAACAAATCATTATCCTCAGATCAGTCAATGACTCCCTCAAGGAAATCGGATCCTGGGATTCCGAAGCAATAGTTCGGATCAGAATAGGAGTGTGTAGAGAAGGTGCAGACGATATCATGGATGGAATGTAGATGGCAAAAGTCCCAAATCTACCTGTGTCTTAAGAAAGCTCTGCATCATCCTGTCCATATCTGATCGAAAAAGGCTCTGAGATGACCTTGAGGAAGCAGAGGAGTGCCTGGATCTTGTCAGTGATGAGATTTTGGAAGTAGGAAACAGGGACGCATATTTTGATACCAAAACTGGTGTTTGGCTCCAAAACCTCGGACCTGAAGCAGTTGGATAAGAGGATGATGTTCTTGGAGTAGGAGACTATAATGACCACAGTTGGATCTGGTGAAAACAATGGATCTACAAGTCTGGATCTGCGCAGGCTATCAGATCTGAAGGAAGTTTAGATGTACTCGGATCAGAGAACTTTGGATCCAGTAGCCTTTGTCTTTTCTCCGCACGAGAAGAAGCCCTCAGAGAAGCTGAGAAGGCTCTTTTAAGATCTTTAGAGATCAACAACTTGACGGGAGTTTGAGCTCCAGAAGCAGGCAAAATCACCCCCCCCCCCCCAAAAGATGAACTTTTTCCGGTGGGTTGAAGGCCGCACATACAGCACAATCAAATTGCAAATGCTCGGACCCCAGACAATAGACGCACTTCTTCTGGGCATCAGAATTAGGAATTTTGTGCCCACAAGAAATGCATCATTTGAACTCTGTAGGCTTATCTGGTTTATCGGACATTTTGATATACAAGCCACAAAACCACATACACACAAACATGCACACACACTAAAGTAATGCTATAAAGAAGAGTAAAGGCAAATAAACTATTTAAAATTCCATTTTTGTATATTATCAAGTTAAAGGAAAAGTGCCAAAGCACTGAAAGAGAAAGCAAAAGAAAGGGAAGAGTCCCAAACGCCCAAGAAACAAAAAACAATATAGGAGGGGAGGGTACAGGAAGATAAGCAAGTAGGGATAATTATATCAATTCTGCAAATGCAAGGAAAACTGAACCAAATAGAGAAAAAACACTTATCTTTACCACAAAAACACTTGTTGAATGGAGGCAAATGAGAACTGAGGGTTAGAGCAGGCATGAAACATTATGGAAGAGGGAGGACCTCGAGGCTCGAATCACAGTCTTGTAAAAGTGGCCAAACTGGATCAGATATCCGATTCTAGACCCAAAAGTGAAGAAATATGAAATGGACATCAGATCAAAGTTTTCCAGGACAAAAGCTTCGGATTTGAGGAGACTGAAAGAGACTGGAGGTTCAAAGTGGGACAAGTCAAGGCCCGAAGAACAAAGGGCAGATTCCTGGGAAGTACAGTATCCTGCACTGGAGGATGAAGAAGAAAGGTACCCTTCAAAAAGGCCTCGGAGATTTTGAGAGAAGCCAAGAACATATTAGAGCTGCCAATATGAAAGTTCGAAATGGCTGCTAAAGTACAGTTTTGTGCCTACCATAAATGTAGATGTTAAGAGTGTTCACCCTGCTGCAGTCATCACACTTGGGTTATCCTGCCGTCAGGTGGTCCCGCAGTCGGCCGGAGTTCCAAAGTCTTGGTCCGGCATCGGTTGCTGTCGCTTCTTCCCTGACGTCAGTGCGCCAGGGGTATATAAAAGGCATCAGACACAATTTTCTTCAGGTAAGCAATATATATATATATAGATATATAGATATATATATATATATATATATATATATATATATATATATATACCTTCAGGCACAAGCAAATACACCACAGAGGCTGTATAGGATAGAGTGGTATAGATAAGTTCAGCTAGTTCAGAGGGGATGGAGGGAGGGTAACCTGGACTGCAGCAGGGTGAACACTCGAACATCTACATTTATGGTAGGTACAAAACTGTACTATGTTCATCGTGTTACCCTGCTGCAGTCATCACACTTGAGTTGAATCCCAAAGCTAAGGATGGGTGGTGGAGTTAAACAGGGTTAGAAGAAGCTAATAGGCCCTGCAGAACTGCAGTGGCAAAACCAGCTCTAGTCTTAGAATATAGAGGTAAGTGATAGTGTTTGGTGAAGGTGTGCACTGAACTCCAAGTTGCAGCTTCCAGAATATCCTTGGTTGGCACTTCCCTGAGAAAGGCTGCTGATGTAGCTGTAGCCCTGGTGGAGTGGGACCTAATGTTAGCAGGTACCGGTTTCCCATGATGCATGTAGCAGAAACGTATGCAATGCCCTATCCATTTGGAAATGGTCTGTTTTGAGATAGCTTTTCCTTGTGATCCTGCAGCATAGGCTACAAAGAGTTGGTCAGATTTTCTGAAAGCCTTAGTTTTCTCCAAGTAGTAACGTAATTGTCTGTGAATGTCCAAAGAGTGCAGGAGTCTTTCTCCTTTGTTCGGAGGATTTAGGAAGAAGGTGGGCAAATGAATGGTTTGGTTTAGGGCCACACTGGATACCACCTTTGGCATAAAGGAAGGGTTAGTTCGTAGAGAGACTCTGTCTTGAAAAAAAGAGGAAAGGCTCCACTGCCATTAGTGCCTGTAGCTCTGAGACTCTTCCAGCTGAGGTTATTGCGAGTAGCAGGGCAGTTTTCCATGAAAGAAATTTTAAATCAGCTGAAAAAGCTGGTTCAAAGGGCGGCAGTGTAAGCTTTTCCAGAACAAAGTTGAGATCCCAAGTAGGTGTTGGTGCTCTCCTGGGCAGTCTTATGTTCTTAGCCCCTCTTTGGTACTGTCTTAGGAGTGGATGTGAGAATAAAGGAGGATCCGTGTTGTAATGAGCTGAAATTGCTGAGGCGTGGATCTTAATAGATGAAAAGGAAAGTCCTTTGTGCAACATCTCAGTTAAATATTGTAGAATCTGAGGAATGTTTGGATCAAGGGGATTTTGGCCTTTAGCCTGGTTCCAGGTGCAAAATCTTTTCCATTTGTCTGAATAGGTTTTCCTGGTGCTGGGCCTCCTGGCCTCCAGAATGACATCCATAACAGCTTTGGATAGAGGTGTTGGCTGGTTGTTTAGGTAATTTGCCATGCAGCCAGGTTTAAAGTCATGAGCTGGCTGTGTAGAATCTGATTGTCTCGCTGGGTGAGCAGGTAAGGAATTTGTGGTAAAATCAATGGTGGGCCATGTTCCTTAGAATTGGATACCAATGCTGGCGTGGCCAGTCTGGTGCAATGAGTATCATTTGTGGCCTCTCTAATCTGACTTTCAGCAGTACCTTTGCTAGAAGAGGCAGTGGAGGAAAGGCATACACTGTTAATGTTTTCCAACTGAATGAGAGGGCGTCCACTTTCCAAGCTTGTGGATGGAATGTCCTTGTGCAAAATTTTCGAAGTTGGTAGTTTTGGGGGCTGGCAAACAGATCTATGTCTAGGCATCCCCATTTTTGAGCTATCATTGCAAATACTTGTGGATCTATTTTCCACTCATGAAGATCCATGATGTTTCTGCTTAGGTCGTCTGCCAGTGTGTTTTTCTTTCCTGGCAGGAATTGTGCTTGTAATTGAACCTGGTAAGACATTGCTGTGTTCCACAAGGTCATTGCTTGCCTGCAGAGAGGGTAGGAATGTGTGCCCCCTTGCCTGTTTATGTACCACATTACTGTGGTATTGTCCATCTTTACTATTAGTTGTCCTGGGTGTAAGAGGTCCTTGAAAGCTGTTAGGGCATGCTGTACTGCTAGCATTTCTTTTTGACTGATATGCAGATGCCTTTGATCTGTAGTCCATTTGCCCTGAATGCACTGTCCTGCCATGTGTGCTCCCCAGGCATAGTCCGATGCATCTGTTGTCATAGTTTGCCTGGCTGTGGGTAAGGTGAAAGGCTGACCCTTGTTGAGGTGATATGCCTGTACCCACCATAGAAACTCCTGTTGAAGGCAGGGAATGAGTGGTAACATTGTTTCCAAGCTGTGGCTGTGCTGAGTCCATACGCTTTTCAGGTACCATTGTAATTTTCTCATATACAGTTTTGCAAATGGTACTAGTAGTATGCAAGATGCCATGAATCCCAAGGCCTGCAGAACTTTTCTTGCAGGGAGTTGGGTCTTTGTTGCCATTATTTTGAAATATTGAGTCAGCTGTTGTTGCTTGTCTGGCGTGAGATAAGCCATCTGGGCCATTGTATTCAAGCTGGCACCCAGGAGTATTATGTTTTGTGAGGGCACTAGTTTTGATTTCTTTTCATTTACTGTGTACCCTAGGCAACTTAGAAGGTGTTTGACAAATGCCAGATGCTTTAAAAGAATGCCCTTGCTTTCTGCTTGAAAAGGCAGCTGTCCAGGTATGGGTATATCTGAATTCCTCTTTGTCTGCAGTATGCAATTACTGGTGCCAGGCATTTTGTGAAGACCCTGGGCGCAGTAGATAAGCCAAAGGGCACTGCAGAGAATTGACAATGCATTGAACCTGCAATGAAGCGGAGGTATCTTCTGCAATTGTGTCTGATAGGGACATGCAGGTATGCGTCCTTGAGGTCCAACGTTACTAGCCAAGCATTCTTTCCCAGCATGGGAAGAAGCTGCTGTAGCGTTAGCATTTTGAATTTTGGTGCTTGCAGAAAGGTGTTCAGAATTGAAAGATCCAGAATGGGTCTCCATGCTTTGTCTTTTCTTGGGACTAGAAAGAGTCTTGAGTAAAATCCTTGTCCTTGCTCCTGTGTAGGTACCTGTTGAATGGCTCTCATGTCCATGAGAGCTGTAATTTGTTTTTGTGCCTCTGCCCATTGATTTGGTGGCAGGTTTGGCATTCCTTTTATCCTTGGCAAGGTATGAAAGTGTAATCTGTATCACTGTGAGACAATGTTTAGGACCCATTTGTCTTTTGTGATGATGTGCCAGTTGTCTGCAAAAAATGCTAATTTTCCTCCCAAGGGAGCTGCCAGGAGATATTTGCTTGGTAGTTTGAGGATTGAGTCATTGTGTTTGTCTTCTGCTAGCTTGGGGCCTGTCTTCTCCTCCTTTCTGGGTAGCAGTACCCCATTGGTGAGGTTTGTAAGGGCCTTGTGAATGGCCTCTGCCCCTTGGGCGTCTGTATTTGCCCCTCTGTGATCTGTCAGAAGCTGGAAAGGACCAGTTTTTTGTTGGCCAATTTCTGCTGAAACGAGGAGGTTGTACCTGTAAAAAATCCTTGACCGTCTGCATAGACTTTGCCTTATCCTCCATATTCTTTAAAACCTCTTCTGCTTTGACACCAAATAATACATCCTGCTGTAAAGATGCATCCAATAATTTTGCTTTAACATGATCAGGTAGGGTTTGTTCTTTTAACCAAGCATGTCTACGTATGACAGACCCAATAACAGCTGCTCTACAGGAAGCTTCCAATGAATCAAATCCACATTGTAAAGTATGTTTGCCCACCTGTTCAGCTGCAGGCAACAGATCCTGCATTTCCTTGAATTCAGACTGTTCAGTATGTGTGTTCATTTTTTATTTTAATTGAGACATTAGGAATTGCTGATATTTCAGCATGTGAAACTGACAATTTAATGCTCTCATAGCCAGAGTTGCCGAGGTGTATATTTTCTTTCCCCATCTATCTAGGGCTCTGAAATCCCTTTCAGAGGGCACAGGACTTTTAGCCATAGAAGCTTTAGCCCCCTCCGGACCCTGGGAAATTGTTTCTGGATCAGCCACAGGGATTTTATAAAGGGATTTGTGTGAATCAGGTACTCTGTAGTATCTGTCTGGTTTGGCTGGAGCAGGAGGTAGAGAGTCTGGATTTAGACTAGAGTCCAAGTAAACATCATCCACAATATCTACAACTGGAGGGATAGCAAGTGGTCTGTGCTGGGGTAGTAAAAGGAACTCTCGTTGCCTTTTCTTAGAATCAGAGTAGTCCTGGCCTTCTCAGTGGAAATGTTCCCTCATGGTATGTAAAGTTTCCCCAAAGGAGTAGTCTTCAGGGGGAGATGCTGAGGGAGTAGAGTCTTCAGCATCAGAGTCCTCATAAGGGGGAATAGTGTAATCCTGTTCCTCAGAAGAATCTGAGGAAATTGAAACATGGTCAGAGGAAGCATAATCCTCCTCTTGTCTTGGTCTTTTATCTGGTGGAGGATGGGAACCCCTGATTAGGGTAATCAAATCTTCAGCCATCTTAAGCATCTGTTTCTTAGGCATGGGGCCTTGAACTGCAGACTAATGTACAGTATTTTTTGGGTTTAAAGGAGTTTAAAGCTTAGCATAAGAGTTAATGGTGAATGTAGTCGGTCTGAAGACACCTTCTGCAACCGAAGGTGTTTCCACTGCACCGGGGTCTCCTTCTGCTCCGGTGTCGGAAGGGCCTAATAAGGATGGCTGTGTCGGCCTAGTACACTCCGCTTGAGAATCCGCAGCTGTCTGGGGTTCCAATTCTGCGGTCGTCAGGGGCTGTGTAGGCGCCTCACTGAAAACCGGAGAACCAGCAACAGGCACAGCAGAGGCCTCGGAGTCTGGCTTGTTCCTAGGCTGCCTGTCCTTATCCTTGCGTTTTTTATGCATGCCGGTTGCCGGCTGCTCCGACGGCATGATATAGGTTCATACTAGGCTATCTGCCCTAGGGCATTTACAAGCCTAGCCCAGAGTTTTGTGGCTTTAGTTGGAAGGATACTATGCCCATTATTTTGCTGTGCCTCTGTCAAGCAGTGACACCGAGGTTATCCCTGGGGTATACCTGCGATCTCCCATCCATTGGTCAAGATTCCTCTTGAACATGGCCAGCGAGGTGCTCTGCCTCACATGTACCGGGATTTTGTTCCACAGCATAGGGAGTCTCTGGGTGATTAATCTGTCCCTCCAGCACATCCTATATAATTAAATTTCCTATCAAAGTAACGTCGAGCAAAGTCAAGACGGCGTTTGATAGTTCGTTTATTAAACCTAGCACAAAACCGACACCCTGTGACATCGTGGTGTGGGCCTAGGCAAGGAATACAATAAGAATGGAAGTCCTTATGAGGTATTTGCTTCCCACAAGAAATGCACTTGTGAACTGCTTCTGCTTTGGGCACCGCACGGCAAGAAAGACTGAAGAAAATGGCGTCAGATGCCTCTTATATACCCCTGGCGCACTGTCTTCAGGGACGAAGCGACAGCAGCCGACACCGGACCAAGACTTTGGAACTCGGGCTGACTACGGGACCGCCTGATGGCAGGATAACCCAAGTGTGATGACTGCAGCAGGGTAACATGATGAACATCTGAACCTTGACATTAGAAAAGCCAGAGCATGAACCAAACAGCTCAGCTCGAAAGTCCAAAACTGACTCTGGGGGGAGGGGGTGAAAAATGGATCAGGTCCCTGAGCCTCTGCCCATAAAACAAATCACTCCCATTTACTGGTGCACACTTTACTAGTGGATTCGTTCTGAGAGGATGACAATATATGAACCACTGCCTTTGAAAGCTTGGGATGCCTGGCCATCAAGGAAACTGGAGGAACAATGAGGTCACGGTTAGGGACTAAAGACTGCGTGGATCCAGCCCTGGACATGAGATAAGCCTTGAAATGGGATCCACCACCCAAAAGGCATGTTTCAGAAGAGGCCACAGGAAGTGAAACCACACCAGTTGAGTCCAAAAGGGGGTGATGAATGTGAAGAAAGGAGATACTGCCAGCCCAGCTAGCTGGAATTTTGTAAATAATTGTATGTCATTGGTGAACATAGAAATAATTTATACAAGATGTTTGTGTTACAAATGTATTAGAACTGTATGTCATGTGTATAGCAAACTGCTTGTACAGACGTGTGTGTTGAAAAGGTATTTGTAAAAGTGTTGCGTTTAAAATGTAACCACAGGGTACTCTACTGGAAGAGAACAGAAATGTACATGCACTACTGCAACTGTTTATATGTATACATTTAAGAATCTGGGATACAGGAGATTAACTTCAGTCCAGCAAACTTCAGAAAAATAACTGAAATTAAATGCAATTGTTTTAGGACTTCCAGCATCTACCAGATATCTGAGGAGAAGCGACTGTCTATATTTTTACAGGTAGATGCTAAATACTGCCAGCTTCATCAGTGGTTGTTTTGCCTGTGAACTAGGAGTCAGATGACAAGAAGTGATATCATTCTACAAGCTATTCCAGCAGTAACATTTTAGACATTACTTTGAGAAGTCTCTTAGTGAGACAGGGCATTCCGCATTCTGTCTTGGACCTGACAACAACTAGAAGATCCATTTACCACATCTGCCTTGCTCCATTAGTAAGTTACTACAGTATCTTCAGATTCAGTCAGGAATATAGTGAAGCTTAGTTTAGACATTTTTCTTTAATTGATACTGTCCTGCAGTGTTGTTTTAAATTATTTCCCATGATTTTGAACTCTGATGTCACCGTGAATATATACTTGTCTTGCTCTCTTATTATTCATTGTTATATATATTTAAACCTTTCACTGTGGCTGATCTGTGTAGAGATATTTAGGTTTTGAGAGTACTTGCATATTTATTTGGTAACCCTATGTTGGCCACTCCTAATAGCCTTGCTCTTAGTCAAACTACCATTTATATTAGTAATAATATTACACAATAAGATTGGACACCCTTTGTTAAGGGTTCTAAAGTAGCTGATAAGGAGTGACTGGTGGTAGTGATAGCTACCTTAGAGTCTGGGCAGAAGGGGGCACAGCTAGTAAACCTGTGGCAGTGTGTGTGTGTGTGTGTGTGTGTGTGTGTGTGTGTGTGTGTGTGTGTGTGTGTGTGTGTGTGTATGAAACCTAACAGAGTGTGTGTGTCAGCTACATGGGCAGGGACATGAAGCGCTGGTTGGACAGAGAGGGCGCTGGAGGTCTTGGCTTGGTCACTCAGCTGAGATCTCAACTCTAAATCTGTGACAGTGGGGAGTCTTATTGGGGATCTGGAGAAAGAGTGAAAAGACAGCCCCAGACTGAATGTGATCTCTGTGTGCTCCTAAGGGAAGCTGCACTGGATGCAGAGAGCTGCATCTGAAAATACTGTGTGCGTGTACCTGTTATCCACCCAGTGAACGTCCCCCACTGTTGCCAGTGGTGAGGACTGAGGCTCCTCGATTACTGGTTCAGTGCAGGGTCGTCACAATGAGGATCGCAGAAGCTCTTTAATGGGCTGCTTTCTGAAGGAACTTCACTATGAGGTTAACTGTGGGAATAAGCATAAATCAGAGTGTCCCTGGGTGCCTGTCCTGGGGGGGGGGGCAACAAGGACATAATAGCTATCGTACTTGCTGCTGAAGGGGGATTCAAACAGGTCACAACATGGAGTGCCACAGCACTAAAAATCTAAGCTGCCACCTCAGAAGTCAGGGACCACTCGGGAAGCAAAAGGATGTTCCTAATGAGACTGTCAGACAGAACGTTAGACTTACCCGGGATATGCATTGCCACAGAAACTGTTGAGAGGGGATTACCCATTGCCAGACTCTCATGGCCTCTTGACAAAGAAGTAAGAGCACATTCCCCCCAGTTTTTAAGGTCCCAGACTACCAACATGTTGTCTATCTGAACCGTGATCACAACCCTGGGGAGAACGTCCTGAAAAGCCTGCAATGATAAAAGGACAGCTCTCATCTCAAAGACAATTATGTGAATGTGAGCTTCTAGACCAGGATCCTTGAATGGTCATCCTTTCCAAATCCCACCCCCACCCCATGAGGGAGGCTTCCATGGTGGCCATGGCTAAAGGAGAAGTAATTACAAAAGGTCTTCCCTGCAGAACTAACAGAGACTGCAATCACCACTGAATCTGCTTGTGACACACTGTCGTCATCCGTACCTGGAAGTCCAAAGGATGAGTAAGGACAGACCACTGTATGGCCACTGTCCTCTGCACAGCTTGCATATAAATCTTGGCCAAATGAATTATGCCTATCAATGACACCATGTGGCTTAAAAGCTTTAGAAGTGAATGAGCCAGATGTTTGGGAATCGCAAGCACTGACAAGGCTTGAGCTTGGAAACTAAGAACTCTTGAGGATGGGAGCCTGAAAATCTGATGAACTGTGTGACACCTTATGAACTCTAGGCCTTGTACAGGCTGTAGGCTCAATTTGGGGTAACTGACTAGGATTCCTAATTCTTCCCACATTTGGAGCAATCAGTCCCTGGCCAAGATCAATGAATCTGGGTACAGAAAAACCTGAAACCCCTGCAGCCAGAGCCAGGCTGCATCCACCACCATGCACTTGGGTAAATACTCAAGGAGGGACTGTGGTGAGAGCAAATGACACGGCCAAGAACAGAAAATGATTGGACCACAGTATGAAGTGAAGGAACCTCAGGGAACATCTATCTATCTTTATGTGATGGTAGGTGTCCTTGAGGTCTATCAAGCACACTCAATCGTCCTTCCTAAGAACATACAATATGGACTGCTTCCCATCTTGTTCACATCTCTTCAACGTGTCTTTAACCTGGAGTTCAAACAAGGGGGATCTGTCAAACGGGACATTACTAAAGGACACTTTGAAGCAGTTCGCAAAGTTGCACAACCGCATCTAGATGACATGCCTCAATGCAATTCCAGAGCCTGTCACTCTGGATGTTCCGTCAGCCACATTCAAAAGGAATCTTATGGAAATGTTGGTGATGGAAGTCAGGGTGGACAAGAGAGACTCTAGCTTTTTCTGGGTATCTGGAGATCGGTGTGTCTTGAGGACGCGTGATACTTCGGAGACCACATCTCGCTGAATCATTGTCAATGCGAGATTCGTAATTCAGAACCCTCAAAGTAAAGGTGGATGAGGCATAGGATCACTTCCCCAAATGATCCAGTGCCAGAGACTCCCTGTTTGGGGAGGGATTGACTGAAGATTGCTCTCTGGATATCATCTATGATTGACCTCTTGCTCCACTGATGCCCATCCTTGGGGTTGGAAGAACTTTTCCTGGTTTCTGGGGTACTTATTCTACTGTGTTAGGCTCCTTCGAAGTCCTGAGAGATACTAAGTCTAAAAGGGCATTTGGAGGGGGAACCACCCAGGCTGTAGATGGGCCAATGCCAAAAGCCTCCAGAAAGACTGACTCTTCCAGAGAGGGTTCTTCCATGATCCAGCCCACTTGCTGATGAATCAACTCCAACAAATTGCCAAAAAGAGGCATTGTCATGCAGGAACTTAGGGGAACCCTCTCTTTCCTTGAGGTCACTATCCTCAGTGAGGGATTGTACCGGAGAATCGAAGTGCTTCCTCTTCCCGGCAACTCTCACTCTGACAAAGTAGAAGGAGAGGAGTGGGGTAACCCCTCTGAGGGGGAAAAATGGAGAGCCCTGGATACAGACTGTCTGGGAGCAGCCTAAAGACTGGTCAGCACCACAGATAGAAAATGGGAGGGGGTGCCGACTCGAGATATCTGACCCTTCTATCTAACTGAGAATATTTTTTCTACAACACTGAATGCAGAGGCAGAAGCAGGCTTCCCAAATCCAAGGGCTCCAGAACGGGAAAGCACTGAAGACACCCCTGAACCTGAAAGCAATGTGCACAAAAGTACAGTTTTGTACCTACCATAAATGTAGATGTTTGAGTGCTAATACAGCTGCAGTCATAACAGATGGGTTATCCTGCCATCAGGCGGGTCCTCGGTCGGCCGAATTCCAAAGTCTAGGTCCGGCGTCTGATGTCAACGCTTCTTCCCTGACGTCAGTGCGGCAGGGGTATAAAAGAACCAGCCAACGCCATTTTCTTCAGTTTTTCTTGCCCCAGATGTCAGGTGCCTCCAGAAGGAAGGCAAAACATAAATTTATGTAATAATGCAATGCAATATAATCAAAAAACAGTAGTTGCAAGCAAATACACCATAAAAGAATACCCCAATCAGGTTGTATGAGGAGGTGTTAGCCATCAGGCCTGTCCCAAGAGGGGAAGGAGGGAGGGAAACCTGGACTGCAGCTGTATTAGCACTCTAACATCTACATTTATGGTAGGTACAAAACTGTACTATGTTCATCGTGCATACAGCTGCAGTCATAACGGATGGGTAGAATCCCAAAGCTAAAAAAGGGGTGGTAGGCACTAAGTGGAACTAGGAGGAGCAAGGATGCCCCGCAAGACTGCAGTGGCAAAGCCCGCTCTAGATTTGGAGTATAATGTTAGGTGATAGTGCTTGGTGAAAGTATGTACAGAACTCCAAGTGGCTGCTTCCAAAATATCTTTGGTAGGAACCCCCCTAAGGAAAGCTGCAGAGGTAGCTGTGGCCCTTGTCGAGTGAGATCCGATGCCTGTAGGTACAGTTTTACCATGAAAAGAATAACAAAAGCGTATGCAGTGGGCTATCCATTTTGAGATGGTCTGTTTGGAAATAGCCTTCCCTTGAGCACCTGTAGCATAGGACACAAAGTGTTGCTCTGATTTTCTGAATGGCTTTGTTCTGTCCAAATAATAACAAAGCTGTCTGTGAATGTCCAAGGAATGTAGTAGCCTCTCCCCTTTGTTTTGTGGATTAGGGTAAAAGGTAGGTAAGTGGATAGGCTGATTCAAGGCCACCCTGGATACTACCTTTGGCATAAAGGAAGGATTGGTTCGTAAAGAAACTCTGTCCTGATGGAAAATGATGAAAGGCTGCACAGCCATGAGGGCTTGTAGTTCCGAAAACCTGCGTGCTGAGGTGATAGCCAGAAGGAAGGCTGTTTTCCATGACAAATATTGCAGTTCTGTTGCAGCTGGCTCAAATGGAGGCAGGGTCAGTTTTTCTAGAATGAAATTGAGGTCCCAAGCAGGTACTGGTTGCTTCCTTGGGGGATTTATATTCTTAGCCCCTCTGAGGAACTGCCTTAAGAGAGGGTGAGAGAATAAAGGAGGATCAGTGTTGCATTGAGCAGAGATGGCTGAGTCATGGATTTTGATGGAGGAGAATAAAAGTCCACTGCTTAGCATCTCAGTTAGGTACTGTAATATTTGAGGTAAATTCAGTATTCCAGGATTCTGACCCTTTTTCTGATTCCAAGCACAAAACCATTTCCATTTTGCGGAGTAGGCTTTTCTAGTAGAAGGCCTTCTGGCCTCTAAAATGACATCCTGCACCTCCTTGGAGAGTAGGGTCTATTGTGAATTTAAGGAATCCTCCATGCGGCTAGATTGAGTGTTTTCAGCTGACTGTGAAGAGTTTTGAAGTTGTGCTGAGTCAACAGAAGAGGCATTAGAGGCAGGATCCATGGTGGGGAATGTGTCAGGCTCCTCAGGAGTGGATACCAGTGCTGTCTTGGCCAGTCTGGAGCAATGAGAATCATCTTTGGTCTGTCTGCTCTGGCTTTTAATGGAACTTTGGGCAGCAGAGGAAGAGGTTGGAAGGCATAAACTGTCATTGTTGTCCAACTGAAAGAGAGTGCGTCCACTTTCCAGGCCTGTGGATGATAGGTCCTTGAGCAGTATTTTGTCAATTGGTAATTCCTGTGGGTAGCAAAAAGATCTATGTCTGGCCTTCCCCATGCTTGAATTATCTTTGTAAAAACTTGAGGATGCAACTTCCATTCATGTGGATCTGTCATATTTCTGCTTAGATTGTCTGCCAGCGTGTTTTCCTTGCCTGGCAGGAATTGTGATTGAAGTTGGATTTGTAATTCCACAGCCATGTTCCAAAGAGACATGGCTAGCCGGCACAGGGGATATGAATGGGTTCCTCCCTGTTTGTTTATGTACCACATCACTGTGGTGTTGTCTGTCCTTATCAATAGCTGGCCTGGATGCAGTAGGTCTTTGAAAGCCATAATAACATTTTTTACTGCTAGCATTTCCTTTTGATTGATGTGTAGGTGCTTTTCTTTTTGGGACCATTTGCCCTGAATGCACTGATCTGTCATGTGTGCCCCCCAGGCGTAGTCCGAGGTGTCTGTTTTGATGACTTGATTTGCTTGAGGCAAGCAGAATGGGAGACCTATGTTTCTTTGGCATGCTTGAGCCCACCACAGAAATTCCTTTTGGAGGCATGGAATCAGTGGTATAATTGTTTCCAAACTGTGGCTGTGTTGAGACCATAAGTTTTTTAGGTACCACTGAAGTTTCCTCATATGCAGCTTTGCACATGGGATTAGCAGGATGCAAGATGCCATGAATCCCAGAGCCTGCAGGATTTTCCTTGCAGTCAGCCTGGTGAAGGTTGCCAGTTTTCTGAAGTATTGAGTTAGTTGCCCTTGTTTCTCTGGCGTGAGGTAGGCCATCTGGGTGTTTGTATTCAAGCTGGCACCCAGGAAAATTATTGTTTGAGAGGGTATTAGTCTTGATTTCTTTTTGTTGACTGTGTATCCCAGAGAGTTTAACAACTTTATTACAAACGCCAGGTGTTTCAGAAGTACGTGTTTGCTGTCCGCTTGGATCAGGCAGTCGTCCAAATATGGGTATATTTGTATCCCTTGAAGTCTGCAGAAGGCAATTACTGATGCCAGGCATTTCGTGAACACTCTGGGCGCAGTAGATAAGCCAAAGGGCAATGCAGAGAATTGATAATGGGTTGAACCTGCAAGAAATCTGAGGTATCTTCTGCAATCTTGTCTGATAGGGACATGCAGGTATGCCTCCTTGAGGTCCAGTGTTACCAGCCAAGACTCCTTCCCCAGCATGGGAAGAAGCTGCTGTAATGCGAGCATCTTGAATTTTGGTACGAGTAAATATGTGTTTAGGATGGATAGGTCCAAAATAGGTCTCCAATCTTTGTCCTTCCTTGGTACCAGGAATAGTCTGGAATAAAAACCTTGACCCTGTTCTTGTGCAGGTACCTCTTGAATAGCTTTCATGTCCATGAGAGCTGAAATTTGTTTTGTGCCTCTGCCCTTTGAATTTGTGGCAGGTTTGGCATGCCTCTCATTTTTGGAAGGGTGTGAAAGTGGAATCTGTAGCCTCTGTCTATAATGTCCCAGGATCCATTTGTCTTTTGTGACAATATGCCAATTTTTCGAAAATAATGCCAGTTTTCCGCCTAAAGGTGCTGCCATTAGAGCTTTGCTTGGCATGCAAAGGGGAAAGTCATTGGTTCTGCTTTCTGAATGGCTGTGATCTATCCTCTCCACCTCTTGGTGTAGGTGCTTGCCATTGTCTGCCTCTAAATGATCCATGAGATTGCCCTCTATCCCTCGGGCGCCTGTATCTACCTCTTTGAGGTCTCTCCGTGGCTGGAAAGGACCAATTTTTTGAAGGCCAATTTCTACTGAAACGTGGAGGTTGTACCTGTAGGAAATCTTTCACTGTTTGCATTGATTTTGCCTTTTTCTCCATTTTCTTTAATACCTCCTCCACTTTAGCACCAAACAATACATCTTTTTGAAGAGGTGCATCTAGTAATTTAGCTTTGACATGATCTGGTAAGGTTTGCTCTTTGAGCCAAGCATGTCTACGTATGACTGATCCTGTAACAGCAGCTCTACATGAGGCCTCTAAAGCATCAAAACCACATTGCAAGGTAAGTTTACCCACTTGTTCTGCACTATGCAACAAATCCTGCAACTCCTTCAAGTCTGGTTGTTCAGGTTGCGACATTTTGCTTTTCAACTGCAATAACAAAAACTGTTGATACTTTAACATATGGAACTGATAGTTTAATGCCCTCAAGGTTAAAGTGGCCGAGGTGTATACCTTTTTCCCCCACCTTTCTAAAGCTCTGGAATCTCTCTCTGAAAGTAATGGATTTTTGACAGTGGAGGCCTTAATTCCCTTGGGACCCTGTGAAATAGTTTCTGGGTCAGCCGCATGGCTTTTGTATAGGAATTGGTGTGAATCAGGAACCCGGTAATACCTGTCAGGCTTGACTGGAGCTGGAGGTAAAGAATCTGGGTTAAGGCTGACCTCTGAATACACATCATCTAGTATGTCTAAGACAGGAGGGATAGCCAGAGGCCTGTGCTGAGGGAGCAAGAGGAAATCCCTGAGCCTTTTCTTGGAGTCTGAGTAATCTTGGCCTTCCCAGTGGAAATGTTCCCTCAAGGTATGCAAGGTTTCCCCAAAAGAATAGTCCTCAGGGGGGGAGACAGAGGGAATGGACTCCTCTGCATCAGAATCTTCAAAAGGGGAGTATGAATGTTCCTGGTCTTCAGAATGTTCTGAAGTAATGGAGGCCTGGTCCGAGGATGGGTATTCTTCCTCCACTCTGGGCCTTTTATAGGTTCATAGGTTCATAGTTTAGTACTAAGCTAACTGCCCTTGCGAGCCATTTTAAGCCTAGCCAATTATCCCTTGTGAGACTCAAACTCTGCACCTTGTGTTTGTAAGGCAAACACTTTAGCCATTAAGCCACCCTCCCAACCCCTCATCAGACTTCTGACTTTTTGGATTTTATTAACCTTCTGCAGTCTATTTCTTTCATTGATCTTGATATATCTGTCCATGTGTATTAAATTAAACAATTCTTCTCTTAGCTCATTTTCTTCCAAACTGAGGGTACATCCCTTGTTTTCCAATTCCTGCGGGCATTCTATAGAAGGTTCTATAGCATCTTTCTGTGATACAGTCTCATCAATTTCATCCTGTGCCGTCTGTTGCTCTATCATATGGGAACTCACTGGCCTATCACTCCTCAACATTGACTGCATCAGAGTTTCCACAGTTTCTTGTTCCTTCCCTTGCTGTGTAGCTTCAAGTGAACATTTATACTGGTTTCCTGTGGAAGGCTCCAAATCATCTTCATATGGTACCTGACCAATTGCTTCCTGTTCCACTGGTTTGCCCTTATTTTCAATATCCATTACTCTATCCTGTTGTGGTGCTTTCTGAATTAGATTTTCTACACTTAACCTTCACTTTGCAGGTACTCCATAAGCTCAGTTTTTATTTCTTTAACTTCTCAATTACTAATCTCCTTTTCTACTTTTCCTCTTTGTCTTCTTATTTTTTTGCATTGTAAAGTTTTCCATGACCGGATTCCTTTGTCTGTATTTCTCTTCAAATATCTTTAGTGCTGCTACTTTTGTATTGATAAGTTTTGCTTTCTCCTTCCCATAAATATTACACCATATTAAATCTCTTTTTCTTTCCCATGTCCATATTTCTTCTTCAGAAGTGTCCTGATCTTCCTGTTTCTCCCTGCTTTGGGGACTCGCTCCATCCTGCTGTGATGTAACCTGTGTTAGACCTCCTACAGCAAATCCTTCACTTCACAGGCACTCCATAACTTCATCTTCTATTTTTTTAACTTCTTCTTTACTGATCTTCTTTTCTACATTTCATCCCTGTGATATTATTTTTTATTGTGAAATTTTCCATACCCAGATGCCTTTGCCTGTATTTGTCTTCAAATATCTTTGGGGCTATTTTCTTTACATTGATTAATTTGGCTTTCTCCTTTGCATAAATATTGCACCATATCAAATCTCTCTTTATTTTCCATGCCCATATTTCTGTCTTTTCAAGTTTATGTGAGTGACTGCTGAGATGTGTGAAGCACTTAACACATTCAGTACATTTATATTACTTCACTCTTTTTATTTGTCCAAATCTTTTGGGTTTCTAATACTATGATGGGAATAGACCCCATTCCTAAGTCAGAGGACAATTAAAGTTCATGAAATTAGTATTGTTTCAGTCTTTGATGTCAGCCAAAAGTGTTCTTCGCAGCACCTGCAATGTACCCAGTAATAACGCCTTCTGCAATTCATATGGGGTTACATGGATTAGAAACATACCTAAATACAACTGTAGATTCTGTTTTATAAGGCCCATTGCTCCTACTACTATTGTAACTGTGTAAATGGCATAATGCTGTCGAAGACTGCTTAGATATGTGAAGCACTTACTGCATTCAGTACATTTATATGGTTTCAATCCTGTGTGAATGGCTTGGTTTTTCCAGCCACTGGCACATGTGAAAGACTTATTGCATTCAGCACATTAATGCATTTCTTTCTTTGTGTGAACTCTCTTAGTTGTGTCACCTTCAGACCTCCTGCTGCAGCCATGTCTTGATAGATGTCTTGGAGAAGGAAGGAGAGAAAACTTGTCATACACCTTCGCCTGCTGAGTATGCTGCTGTAGATGCTCTATCAGGTGATGGGCCACAGGTGTTCCAGTGTCACATTCAAGGTTTTGGTGGCAGTTATGCTCTGATGGAAGCTGTGGTACACGAGTGACATAAACTTCGTCAATGTCCTTTCCAGGCTGAGACCTCTGCTGGAGGTTCCTTGTAGGGTCATGTAACTGTGATCTCACAAGTGTTGTCTGCAATTCATATTGCAGTCTGTACTCTTCATACCTGTGTCATGATTCTGTCCAAGATTGCTAAGATGCATGCAGCACTTATTTCATTTCATACATTTACTTGGTTTAATCCCTCTGAGTGGCATGACGCTGTTGCAGATTGCTGAGATGTGTGATACACTTGCCGAACTCAATAGATTCATACTGCTTCAATCCCTGTTGAAGTTCTCTTCAAAATGATCCTTCTGCTTCCTGATATTTATTCCCTTTACAGTATCCTTTGGAACTTCATCTGCTTTAAATAGCTGTAATAACTTCTTTTGAGGAATTTTGTATCCAACAGAAACACAGGTTTCGTAGTTCTGTACCATCACGTCCCTGTACAGCTCCTTATCTTGTTTCCTTAACATTTCCCACTCCTCTTCTGAGAAAGTAACAGTGACATCTTCAAAGGTTTCTGGCACTGTTAGCAAATCAACAGGTTCCGGTTGTCTGATCGCCATGTTGCTGTGACTAATGCCTTTAATGGCCACAGCATCATTTTCAACAGATTTAACATTTTCTTCCATTATTTTCAGGCTGTCCTCTCCTTTAATCTTGTCCCCCAAGTAGCCATCAGATTCTGTCACAAGGTAGGTAACGATCTCTTGTTTAATGCACTCGAGATTTCCTTCCATCCATTTTAGAGTATTTGCTTCGTCATTTTTCAGCTGCTGGATGAGTTGTTGTTCCTTGTCTAGGAGAAACTGGTGCAATTCTGCAAATTCTTGTTTAATGTATTTCTCCAAATTAAAAACATCTTCTTTTATATCTCCAATTTCCTTCTCATGATGGTTTTGCATGTACTTAAATTCTTTCACTTTGGATTCTAGAGATGTTAAAGCCATTTTTATTTTGTACTTATACACACCGAGTGCCTCATGCAGGAACACAAAACTGTGGCTGGAATGTCTGGGAACACACAGGACACAGATAAAAGTCTCATCATCCTTACAAAATAACTCCAGTCTCTCTTTATGCTCCCCACAACACTGCTCTGTTCTTCCATTTGTAGCACACAAATTATGCATTGCTTCTTTTTCCCTGCAGTTTCCTTCTTGTTTTGTGCACATTCCTTCTTCACTCTCTGAGATCTTTGTCCGAGGGGGGTTGAGCACCCCTGATAAGAGTAATCAAATCCTCAGCCATTTTGAGCAAATGTTTTTTAGGCATGGGGCCTTGAGAGGGGCCCTGTGGAGCTTGTCTTTTAGTATGCATGGCTGCTTTAGATTTAGTGAAAGCCTTAATGGAAAAAGAAGAAGGCGGCCTGAAGACACCTTGAGAGGTGGCAGGCCTGTCTAAACTCTGAGTTTCCCCGGCAAGAGTGGCGTCGGTATCTGTAATCGGGGTGTGGGCCGAGGAGCCTGCGACCTCGGGCACAGAAGACACCGCTAAGGAAGTGTCATCGGTAGTCAGGGGCTACGTAGGTGCCTCGCTGAAAACCGGAGCACCTGTAGTCGGCTTTAGCGTGGTGTCGGTAAAAGTCGAGGACCTCGTATGTCGGTCCTTATCTTTGCGTCTTTTACTCAAAACTGGAGTCGGAGTATCCGACGACATAATGTAATTAATTTTTTTGCCAAAATAGTGTTGGGCGAACTCCGCCCGACGCTTAATAGTGCGTTTGTTGAAAGTAGCACAAAATCGACAGGCCGAGGCGTCGTGGTCTGGGCCTAAGCAAGGAATGCAGAGGGAATGGAAGTCCTTATGCGGTATTTGCTTCCCACATGAAATGCAATTATTAACTTTGTCTGACATCGGTCTGAGGCAAGAAAAGTTTCCCCAACGGGGTACTTAGCTTTCAAGAAGACTTAGGTTGAAAAATATTTGTAATCTCAGGAGCTGGCCGACCGGCACTTGCGAACTGCTTCTGCTTCGGGCACTGCGCGGCAAGAAAGACTGGAGAAAATGGCGTCAGCTGGTCCTTTTATACTGCTGCTGCATTGACGTCAGGGAAGAAGCGATGACATCCGACGCTGGACCTAGACTTTGGAATTCGGCCGACCGAGGACCCGCCTGACGGCAGGATAACCCATCTGTTATGACTGCAGCTGTATGCACGATGAACATCCTGATGTTGATACTGGAGCTGAGCTGTCTAAGGCCAAGGCTCTGAGAGAGGTGATGAACCAGACACCAGTACTATTGACCTCAACCACAAAACTCCGGCTTCAGCACCATGGCTCCAAGGAACTGTTGGTCCCAAACAGGTTGGAGTTTATGCTACAAAGAAATGTGAAAGATCCGAAGCACTCTAGGTTTTCAGATCTGATTCAGAGGGTGGAAGCTCCACTCGCCCTGAAAACCTTGGATCTGAAGAGGGCCAAGGGGGAAATTCAGAATGACAGAGCTGAAGTTCCTGGCATCCGTGTTGGACCTGAGTGGATGAGGCCTAACTGCATTTCAGCCTGTAAAAATGACATCAGCTGTTCCAGATCTGGCTGTTTGATTCTGCTCACTAACTTGGGATGACCAGGCAGACAAAGCCACCAAGGATGGCTTTGAAGGTCGGTGCGAAGACCACCCTGCATGTCACATCAGAATCTGACAGGTTCAGAACTGATGGGGAGAAGGAGAGGACTCCAGTGAGCAAGAAGGAGTACCTGGGGAAAAGAGGGAAACTACCTTGCCCAAAGTTGCACTTTTAGTCAGAAAAGGCTAGGAATACTTGGCACCAGGGAAGCCTTCTTTGTTATTATCGGTGCTGAAGACAATCAGCTCAGAGGTGTTGAGGTCAAATCCAGTGCCGAGGAACTCAGGGAAGCCAAAAGCCTTTGGACCTGGTGAACTTAGAGGAGATGTTCCAGAGGTGGAAGCACAGGATGAACACTTGCACTCCCGACAGGGGAGTTCTTAGAGTCTTGTGCCAGAGGCTTCTTAGACCCAGTCTTGGGTGTGAAGGCTGCCAGTCCAGCCAGCTACAATTTTGTAAATAATTCTATGTCATTTATTAATAGTAATATGATTTGTATGCTTGACTTAGAAATGTAAGAAAATAAAAAGTTATGTACTCACCATACCATTCCATTTGAGTTGTTCATCTCGCTTTCATTCTTGACTGATGGGTTCAGAGCCAATCCATCGGCTCTGGTATGGCCACATGCAAAGCTCGAGGTCTTCCAGTAGCTCGAAGCCAAGCCCCTATCCCATGATGCACTGTGAATTAACTCAGATCTTGTTTGCTTCGTGTACTAAAACCATATAAAATAGCTATTCCCCTATGGAAGGGAAGAAGAAATTGAGCAACCAGGATGAGAACATCTAAGTCAACTATCAGCCAGCAGGGGGTAGGAGGGAGGGACGTAAGAATGAAGGTGAGATGAACAACTCGCATGGTACGTTATGGTGAGGACATAACTTCTTAATGTGAAGTTGTTCAACCTTGCCGTTCATTCTTGACTGATGGGTAGCGTCCCAAGCACCATCAATCTGGCTCATGGGAGTACATTTTTCATGACCGTGGACCTAAAGGAAACCCTGTCCCTGGAGGCCTTATCAACTTTGTAATGAGTGATAAACGTATGCGGTTCTGACTAAGTGGCTGCTGCACAAATGTTATCAAGGGTAAGTTTGGATGAAAACGCAGAGGATGTAGAAACTGCTCTGGTTGAGTGAGCTTTAATCTTATGTTGCAAAGGCATATTAGCAGCTGAATAGACAAGGTTGATACAATCAGATAACCATTTAGACAGAGTTGTTTTAGCCACTGGTCTACCTTTCCTGGATTCAGAGAATGAAACAAAAAGCTGGTCTGATTTCCTGAAATCTTTTGTTCTATCCAAATAAAACCTGAGCTGTCTATGAACATCAAGTTTGTGCAGCATATACTCTAACTTGTTGGAATGATTAGGGAAGAAAAATGGTAACGCAATAACTTGGTTAATATTGGTTTCTGAACAAACTTTGGGCAAAAAGGAAGGATTTGTCCTAAGTGATACTCTGTCAGCATGAAAAATCAAATAAATAAGGATGGCTGATAGATGAAGCCTGAAGCTCTGACACTCTGCGGGCAGAAGAAATAGCTACCAGAAAAATTACTTCCCACGACAAATATCTGAGGTCACAAGATGATGCTGGTTCAAATGGAGGGAGAATTATACGTGAAAGCATAAAATTTAGATTCCATGGAGAATAGGGAGTTTTCACAGGAGGTCTCATATGAAATGTCCCCTTGAGAAAGGCTTTGGATAACTTGTGGGACATGATATTTAACCCGTCAACCCCAAGATGAAAATTAGATATAGCAGCCAGCTGAACCCGAACTGTTGCTGCTGCTCTTTTGTTAAAAATCATAGTCAAGAATTCTAGTATGGATGTCATGGAGGCTTGGTAAGGATTAATATTATGCTTAGAGGCCCATATGGAAAATCTCTTCCACTAAGATGAATGGCTTATGAGAAGACAAAAGGATCTGTTTTGTCTCATTTGAAAGGTTATGAAGCCTGGCTACGAGGGGAATAGGAGCAGCCAAGCTGTTAGCTTTAATGACTGCAGACAGGGATAAAGGTCCCCCGACGGGTGTGTCAGAAGGTCTGGAACTGGGTCCAGAATCCAGGGATCCTCCAAGAGATGATGTTGAAGGAATGGGAACCAAATCTGCTGAGGCCAATGAGGGGCTATGAGGATGATGGTCCTTCCCAGGGATTTTGCTTTCTGTAGAACGATGGGTATGAATGGTATTGGTGGAAATGCATAGAGGAGACCCAGGGGCCAATCGTGTACGAGTGCGTCCCTCGGGGCTTCTCCCAGAGGGGGAATAAGGGCAAAGTAGCTTCTGCATTTTGTTTTGATGCGACTGGCAAAAACGTTGCAGCAAGGCTGGCCCCATTTACGGAAAATTTTGTCCGCAATCTCTTTCTTGAGGGACCACTTCTGTGGCAGCAAGATTGCCCTGCTTAGTTTGTCTGCTATCAAGCTGGATCTCCACAGGATGTGCATGACCAACAGAAAGTGCTGGGAGGAAACAGCAAACTGACAAACTCTGAGGGCTTCTTGGCAAAGGGGGTAAGATCTGGTTCCACCTTGCTTGTTCAGGTCCATACTACTGACATACTGGCTGTCTGAATCACAATCGTTCCTAGAGGAAGAGAGTCCTGGAAGTACTGCAACACCAAAAGTACTGCTCTCATCTCCAGAACATTGATACGCAATTGTGACTCCTGATCGGTCCATGTGCCTTGGGCAGTCTTTCCCTGAAAATGTCCCACCCTATCAGGGAAGCGTCCATGGTCACAATGGCTACTGATGGGGGTAGAACAAAGGGGCGTCCTATGGTGACATGAAGAGACATCAACCACCACTGGAGGTCTTTCTTGCAAGAGCTTGTAATCAATATTGTGTGCCCCATGGGAAGTTCCTGGTAAGACCATTGAGTGAATAACAGCCACTGAAGGATCCGCATATGCATTCTTGCTAATGGTATGGCTAGGATTGCTGCAGCCATCATACCCAATACTTTCAGAACTTCTGTAGCTGGTGCTCTGTCTTTCGATACCAATGTGGAGACATGCTGACGAAGAAAGACTCTTTCTACTGGTAGCCTTAGAGTGGTGGTTGAGGTGTCTAGCTCTGCCCCAATAAAAACGATATGCTGGGTTATGGCGGCAAGGCAGACTTTTCTGAGTTGACTGTAATGCTTAGATGACTGCAGACTGACAGAGTGTACTCCCTTGCCTGAATAAGTTGATGCCTGGTGGTGGCGGTAAGGAGACAATCGTCTAGGTACGGAAACACCTGGAATCCTAGACGCCTCAGGTGAGCTGTGACCACTGCCATGCAATTGGTGAATACTCTGGGGGCTGCAGGGATACCAAAGGGCAGGGCTCGAAAGTGAAAATGACTGGCTCCCAGCTGGAAACGCAGGTGATCTCTGGATGGCCTGGCCATCTTTATGTGGTAGTATGCATCCTTGAGATCTATCGAGCACATCCAATTGTCTTTCCCTAAGAAGTATAGACTGAAGCATGATCATCCGAAACTTCTCTTTCTTTACATATTGGTCGAGTCTGCTGAGGTCCAAAATGGGTCTCCAGTTTCCTGTTTTCTTTGGAACTAAAAAGAATCTTGAGTAAGTTCCAGATCCTGTTTGGTCTGCTGGGACTGGCTGGATGAATCTTTTTTTCTAGCAACTTACGGACCTCTATAGTTGCTCGTTACCTGCAACTGGGTGGAACGGCTGGGATTCTCCTTATGGACGAAGGGGGTGTGGCGAATGGTACGAAGTACGCTTTGGAAAAGATACTTTGTACCCAGCTGTCTTTTATGTTTTGCCAGGCATCTGGGTACAAATATAAGCGACCCCCAACTCCCTCCAGAGCAGGACAGTCAGGCCTCCTTTCAGGAGCGCTGGTAGGGTTATCCAGAGAAGTGATCTCTGTCACCCTGATGCTGTGGACCCTCTCTGCCGCAAGGGAGGTGTCTTCCACTATTACCCCCTCCTCTGCCCTTGAAGGGGGGTTCACCACATGTGTCCTGAAAGGGTCCTTGGGCTTTCTGGAACCACATTTTCTCTCCCCTTGACCTTTGGGATAAGGTTGGGTAGGGGTGGAAAAATGGGCTCCAATGGCAGACAGAGTCTTTCCCTCCTGTTCGCACCTGGTCAAGGTTTCTTTCACTTTAGGCCCAAAAAGCGATGGGCCATCAGAGGGGTGTTAACGAAGGATGTCTTGAAGGGCTCCGCAAAGGAACACAAGCGCACCCAGGAATGTTGTCTAAGAGCGATTCCTGTACCCGCTGCCCTACTCATTCCATCAGCTGCATAGGTAACATGTCCATCAGTAACTGACATTTTCTGATTGCAGTCCGGAAATTTCTTAAACCCAGACTTGGGATGTTTGTCTTTATTGTCTGCCATGATAACTACAATAAAACATGCAGACCAGATATTAATAGAAATACTAGGCTCTAAAAATACACACACACACACACACACACACACACACACACACACACACACACACACACACACACACACACAAGCTTGAAATAAAGTATCCAAAAAACTCTAAAGCTGTTTATAACTACTAGAAAACGCTATTTAAACACACACATACTATCAGATAACTACGCCAAAAAACACAAGGCCAAAAATTTAAACAGTAATGTTATAAACCGACGGGAAGGAGAACTTCGAGGAAGCTTATCAAAGCTAGCTATTTAACTATCCTAAGTCAAAAAATTGGTAAAGATATATAACAAACTGCTAAATAGAAAAATGTTTAAATTGTACTGGCCCGAGCTTGCACTGGAACCTCCGATCAGATGCCGTGGCAAACTAGATCTGAGGTAATCCACAGTGCATCGTGGGATAGGGGCTTGGCCTCGAGCTACTGGAAGAACTCGAGCTTTGCATGTGGCCATGCCGGAGCCAAACCCATCAGTCAAGAATGAAAGGCAAGATTGAACAACTTCACATCTATATGATTTTTACTGATTTTCAAGAATGTAACCACAGTGCACCCTGCTGGAAAAGAGCAGAAATGTGTATAAACTACATGCATATGCAAATGTATGTGTTGATGGTAAAGGGTGGAATATACAGAGTTAACCTGCAAATTCTAAGAAAGTATGTGGAAATTGTTTATGACTCTTACCTCTGTTTCAGCTCAGAGCAGACACAATGTCTAGAGTTGTAAGCTTTCCTGTTGTGTGGAAACAGAGGTAACTGCAGGATTCATGTAGTTTTATGACTTCCAGTTCTAAGCTAGTTTCTAAGAGATAAATGTCAGCTTCTAAGAGATAAGTATTCTTGACAATAAGGTGTTCTATTTTAAGTTCCTGATGGCCTGGAAACTAAAAACAGAGTTGACAAGAATGATGTAATCTGAGATGACCCAGCAGTAATGTGTTATTAATTTAAGAACTATCTTAGAGAAAGTCAGGACATTTTATAACGTGTTATGGACCAGTAAACATCCTCTCCCCAGCACTTGCATTTGCTTTGTAAGTAAGACTTAGATTATAGTATCTCTCTTACAGATAGATAGATAGGAAAATAGTAAGATCAGTCTAGATGTTTTCTGTATTTATGTGAGACTGTCCTGCAATGCTGTTTTAAAGTATTTCCTGTGATTCTGAACTCTGCTGTCACTGTGTTGAGTTATTGAATATTGTCTTGTTCTTTTATTATTATTATTATTATTATTATTATTATTATTATTATTAAATATATTTAAACCTTTTAATTGTGGCTGGTTTTGTTTAGAGATATGTACGCTCTTAGAATACTTGCATGTATTTGTTAACACTGTACAGGCCACTCTAAATAGCCTTAAAGTCTTGGACATACTTATCAGTTGGATAATAGCAACATTACACAGTGGAATAGGTTACCCTTTGTAACATTACACAGTGGAATAGGTTACCCTTTGTAAGGGCCTTTAGTAGCTGATGATGGTGGATGGTGGCAGGTGGTACTACCATATAGTCTGGGTAGAAAGAGGCTTTGCTAGTGAACCTAAGCCAGCCTTTCCCAGGAGTGTCTGTGTCTGCATATAAATGAAATCTAGTGTGTGTGTGTGTGTCAGCTACTTGGGCAGGGACACGAAGCAATGGCTGGACAGAGGGGGTGCTGGAGGCTTTGGCTTGACCACTCGGCTGAGATCTTAACCCTATAGCTGTGCCAGTGGGGAGTCTTATTGGGGATCTGGAGAGAGAGGAAGGAAGAAACCAGCCCCAGACTGACTGGGATCTCTGTGTGCATTTAAAGGAAATTGTACTTTACTGTGTGTGTACTTCTTATCCTCCCAATGTGCACATGTCTCAGTGTCACTGCTGAGGAAAGAGGCTCCTTGATTACTAGGCCAGTGCAGGGACGTCACACTGGGATCCAAGGGAAAGCTTTTGGACAGGAAGAGGAGAGAAAGGGCAATAAGCCCTTGAGAATGAACTTAGCCTTGCACTTGTTCAAGGTCCAAGAGCTGAAGCTCTCACAAACAGAACACCTAGAGTCCAAGTGCTCTGGTCTCACACAATGCAAGCACTTCAGATGTGCATCGTGAAAGGGTAGTTTGTGCCCACAAGAGATGCATTTCTTGAACCCCTTTGTCTAAGTTCTCAGAAAGACGACACACACACACACACACACATAAATAAACCCTATCACAGGAAAAAAGGGTGGGAAGGGATAGAGAGAATCATGATCTAATTAACCTAAGCAAACTATCACACACTACTATCTATAACAGAAACACAACTAGTACTACAGTAAAACAAGGTAAGGGAAATGAAAATCACACCACACCAAGTCAAAAATACCATAGAAAAAGCTGAAAAACGTGCTGAGTCAAGGACCAACCTGCAGATGATGAATGGAGGCAAACTAGACCAGGGGAATTGCTGGAGGGGCAGGGAGTTATGGGTAAGGGAGGTGGAGTCAAGTCAAGCTGAAAGGCTTTAGAATCATCTCATGCTGGATCAAAGTCAAATCTGAAATCCCACAGGTTGAATCAGACAGAGCAGACATCAGATTTGTTGATAAACACCCCTTGTACTTTCACAACATATCAGAACAAACTTTAGAGCCTGGATAATTTAAATTTCTGAAAATCAAAGTTGCAGAAGTATACACATTTTCCCCATACCCATCAATAATGTTCCCATCCTTATTAGAAAAAGTAGGACTGGAAATAACTAAGTGCTTAGAGGCAGTGGAGTCTACTCAGGCTACAGCTGCTGGGTCAGGTTTGGGAACAGTCTATAAACATTTAAAAGACTGAGGAACATTTTACATCCTATATGGAAGGCGCAGTGGTGCAGCAGTAGCATTGTCGCCTCACAGCAAGAGGTTACCTGGTTCAATTCTTGGCTAGGGTGCCTTCTGTGCGGAGTCTGCATGCCCGCCCTGCATTCGTGTGGGTTTCCTCCGAGTGCTCCGGTTTCCTCTCACATTACAAAGACATGCGTCTGGAGCATTTCTCCCTAGGCCTCAGCTGAAAATTGTCTCGTTCCAAGTCGGATTTTCCTGGTTAACAAATGTAAAATAAATATCCCTTTTAGGGACAGCTGACAGACGATCAGGAAATTTGCAGGCAGTAAGCACATATCCTCTAAAGCAGACAGAACAAGAAGAACGGATAAATGTTGTGGAAAATCCTTCTATAACAACTCGTACTATTTTCTGAGGGCTTGAAAAATCTCATTGTTTTCCCTCTGAAAACACTGGGAGATTCTGGCAATTGTCTGAAAGAAAGAGAACCTCCCAGAGGCAGAATCAGGAACCGAGCCCTCCCTCTTGAGTCTCAGAATTCCGAGGCCAAAACCATGAATTTGTCCCTGCAAATTCCTACTTAAATTCAGAATCTTGACTCTCTTAAGGAAAAAAAGAGGCATCCCTCTTGCTTTTACTAGAAACTACTCTACAAGAAATAAACAGAACACAAATACCAACCCTTTCTGGTAAAGAATTCCCAGTAATGAAAACCAAAAAATTAATCTAGCAAGACAGAGGGACTTTCAAAACGGCCAAGTTTCAATAAAAAAAAAAAAACTTTTATTGTCAACACCATAAGCGATTTCACAGACTAAGCTGCTTTCCAAAACAGCCTGTTTCAATAAAAACTTTTACTGTCAACACCACAAGCGCTTTCACAGACTAAGCTGCTTCGAAGCAGCAGTGCTTGTGGTGTCGGCAATAAAAGTTTTTTTTATTGAAACTGGCTGTTTTGGAGTCCCTCTGTCTTCCTGGATTAATTTTTTGATTTACTCTACAAGAAAGACCTATAGCCTGAATTAAACCTTGAGCCAGTCTCAGTAAACTACTCCTATCCAAAGAAATTTGAGGAGTATATATACGTTTTTTTTTTTTGACAGGAAAAATGGGGCCAACTGTATTACTAAAGGCAGCTACTACTTCCCCAGGGATGGGCACAGTATTCTGACACAACATAGAAACCTTCCCTGTTCTCTCTCTCCCAGGACTGACAAGAGTGTCTCTCCCTTACTCAATGAGGGGACTCCAGCAGCCACATAGATCATAGCTAACCCCCAGTCCGTACTGGCTGTAGGTGCTACACCAGAGGGATCTGGGAGGAAAAGATTAGTGGCCTGAAGTACAACAAATGGCCACAGCAGTCACCCACCTGCAGCTGCGGCAAATGTCTACCCTACTGTGGTTGGAAAAAGGACCAACAAGTGGGACCAACTATCTGTTCCATGGTCAAGCTGAAAATGGTGTTGGTTTCCCAAGTAGCAAATGCCAGTAAAACTAAAAAGCACTTTCAAAACACTATGGCAGCTCCACAATTGAAGAATAAACACACTTTTTCCACAGAAAATGTTATCCATTAATTTACACTACTTTTAATCAGACAGAAAAAAAATGACTGCACCATTTAAAAGTATGTTATATTTAAGAAAACCTGTTAAAACACAACACTCCTACCTTTAAAATAACATTTCTGAAGAGTAATAAAGCATCAGTAAATAAGAAAATAGAAGATTTTTTTTCCACAAAGGGAACTTACCTGCCCACCAAAGTAAAACAAAAGCCAGCCATTGATCCAAAAAAACCCCATAGAAGCATACTCTTCAGCAGCAGGAAAGCGCTGAAGGGCTTAGCACCCAGACTTGTCTTCTAATCTGCTCAGCTTGAGCTGCTTGACAGTTTGGGTGCATGGAAGGTGCCCTGAAGTTTTGGAGGCTGGCTATTACAACCCTGGCAGAATATAACACATACAGCTAAAGCTACTGCAGCAGTTATTAACGTGAAGAACATCCACTGTTGCATGGGCCAGAAGGGAGTCACCATAATGATCTCTTGGAATTTTCTCTGAATCTCCACAAATACCCTGGATGTCAGCAGAAAGGGTAGAAAACGCAACAGGAATTTCTTGACTAAGGAAAAGAAAAGGTATCTGTCTTCAAGTCCTACTTGTGTGCAGTCCTAGAAGAGAATTTTGCCAGCTGATTGTTTAGGGAGGAGGCAAAAAGGTCTACCTGAGGAATTTCCCATAAATGGATCAAACCTTGGAAGACACCCTGATTAAGTTTCTAATTGTGAGGGTCTGCACTGGCCTTCTCAGCTTGTCTGCCACATAGCTCTGTCTGATGCAATTTAAGATGCCTGTAGACTCAGACTGTGCTGTAAAGTTAAATGCCATACTAACATGGTTAGCCTGAATAGGCAGAATGATCTTGTCCCCCTTGATTATGTACCCCATTACTGTGGTATTGTCTGTAAACAAATGAAGAAGTCCCAAGGACCTCAGAGGACTCAGAGTTGTCCAAAATAACTACAGCTTAAGCACACACACAGTATGTAGCAAAGAAACAATACTCTAGTTAAGAAATGCTTTAATGACAAGCTAAAAATGCTTTTTCAGGTCAAACAGCCATAAACCAAACAAACTTTTAAAAGTTAGAAGCAGTCAGATGGTACAATTACATCACCCATTGCATGGAAGAACTTTTAAACATTTAAAGATGGAGTACTTGCTATAGCTTAAATAGTGCATCGTCAAGCACCATTTCATTCTTAATAGTAACAACTAAAATTTTATATGCAAGTTAAAACAGTTAGATACTTAAGTTCAATGTATACAAATACAGTGGATATGAAAAGTTTACACACCCCTGTTAAAATACTAGGGTTTTGCGATATAAAAAAGGAGGCCACACTAAATAATTTCAAAAAGTACAGTTGTGTACCTACCATAAATGTAGATGTTAGAGTGTATTCACTGTTGCAGTCATTACAATTGGGTTATCCTGCTGGCAGGCTACCTGCAGTCGGCCTGAGTTCCAAAGTCTAGGTCCAGCGTTGGCTGCTGTCGCCTCCTCCCCGATGTCAGTGCGCCAGGGGTATAAAAGATGCAGCCGACGCCATTTTCTTCAGTTTTTCTTGCCCCAGATGTCAGGTGCCCCTATAATGGTAGGTTCACTAATGCCAATAAGCATGCATAACCAAAACACATGTTTTCCTTCATCTACAAGCAAATACACCACATAGGTTGCATAGAATACAGAAGTACAGATAAGTCCCAGCAAGGAAAAGGGGGATGGTGGGAGAGTAACCTGGACTGCAACAATGAATACACTCGAACATCTACTTTTATAGTAGGTACACAACTGTACTATGTTCATCGTGTTTCACTGTTGCAGTCATTACAATTGGGTTGAATCCCAAAGCTATAGCTGGGAGGCTGGTGCTAAATATGATTAGGAGAGGCTATCAGGCCCTGCAGAACTGCAGTGGCAAAGCCTGCCCTGGATTTAGAGTAGAGAGGTAAGTGATAGTGCTTTGTGAAAGTATGCACTGAACTCCAAGTTGCAGCCTCTAAGATGTCTTTGGTTGGTACTCCTCTGAGGAAGGCTGCTGAAGTGGCTGCTGCTCTGGTGGAATGTGGCCTAATGCCCTTAAGCACTGATTTGCCATGCTGTGAATAGCATAAACGAATGCAGTGGCCTATCCACTTTGAAATAGTCTGCTTTGAGCTAAGCTTTCCTTGTGATCCTGCAGCATATGCTAAAAGTTGTTGTTCAGTCTTTCTGAAAGCTTTTGTTCTGTCCAAGTAGAAGCGTAGCTGTCTGTGAATGTCCAAAGAATGCAGAAGTCTCTCACCCTTATTCTGTGGGTTTGGGTAAAAGGTAGGCAAGTGAATTGTTTGGTTAAATGTCACACTGGACACTACCTTAGGCATAAATGTAGGGTTTGTCCTGAGAAAAAACCCTGTCAGGATGGAAAATGATAAAAGGTTCCACAGCCATGAGTGCCTGTAACTCAGACTTGTCTAGCAGAGGTAATTGCTAGGAGCAGAACTGTTTTCCAGGATACGAATTTTATATCAGCTGTAGAGGCTGACTCAAATGGAGGTAGTGTAAGTTTCTCCAAGACATAGTTGAGGTCCCATGCAGGAATTGGTGCTCTCCTTTGGGGTCTTACGTTTTTGGCCCATCTGGGGTACTGCCTCAGTAATGGATGAGAAAAAATAGGTGGTTCTGTACTGTAATGAGCTGAAATGGCAGAGGGATGAATCTTAATTGATGAAAAGGAAAGGCCTTTATCCAGCATCTCAGTCAAGTATCGCAAAATCTGAGGAACATTTGGAACAATCGTGTCAATACATTGTGCCTGGTTCCAAGCACAGAATCTCTTCCATTTTTCTGCATAAGATTTTCTGGTGCTAGGCCTCCTGACCTCCAAAATAACATCCATGACTGCTTTAGAGAGAAGTGTGTCTTGAATGGCTACATTATCCACCATGCTGTCAGGTTTAAGGTCCTGAGTTGGCTGTGCAGTATCCGACTGTTTTGTTGGGTCAATAAGTGAGGAATTTGAGGTAATGTCCAAGCTGGGCATTGAGACAAGCTCTTTAGGATTGGGTACCAATGCTGGCGGGGCCAGTCTGGGGCAATCAGTATCATATTTGGCTTCTCTTGTCTGACATTGAGGAGTACCTTGGGGAGGACAGGCAGAGAAGGAAAGGCATATACTGTTAGGTTTTTCCAGCTGAAAGATAGAGCATCCACTTTCCATACTTGCTTGTGATAAGTCCTTGTGCAGAATCTCTGTAGTTGGCAATTGTGAGGGGAGGCAAATAGGTCGACGTCCGGTCATTCCTAGTTCCTTGTTATCATGCTGAAGACTTGTGGATCCAATTTCCACTCGTGGGGACCCATTAGGTTTCTGCTTAATTCATCTGCCAGAGTATTTATCCTTCCTGGCAGGAATTGTGCTTGCAGATGTACTTGGTAAGTCAATGCTGTGTCCCACAAGTTCATGGCTAGTCTGCAGAGGGGGTAGGAATGTGTGCCCCCTTGCTTGTTTATGTACCACATGACTGTAGTATTGTCCATCTTTATCAGTAATTGTCCTGGATGAAGTAGATCCTTGAAGGCTGTCAGGGCATTTTGAACTGCTAGCATCTCTTTTTGATTGATATGTAGATGCATTTGACTTGTGGACCATGTGCCCTGAATACATCTTCCTGCCATATGGGCCCCCCAGGCATAATCTGATGCATCTGTTGTCAATGTATCCCTGGCTGTGGGTAAGGTGAATGGCTGTCCTGTGTTGTGGTGACAGGCTTTTGCCCACCAGCGAAACTCCTATAGCAGGCAGGGAATGAAGATAATTAGAACCTACACCATAATGTTATGTTAGCTTCTCTCTCTCTCTCTCTTTTCTGCTGGATGGTTTGAGCCAAAGTCAGAAACAGTGAGACACATCTCTTAGCAGCAGAGTCAGAGAGCGAGGGAGCGGCTCCGAACCCACCATCAAGAATGAAGGCGAGATTGACAACTTAACATTTATTGTTTCCAGGCTGTGGCAATGTTGAGTCCAAACACTTTTTAGATACCATTGAAGTTTCCTCATATGCAGTCTTGCATATGGAATTAGCAGAATGCAGGATGCCATGAAGCCCAAAGCCTGCAAAATTTTTCTTGCAGATAACTGGGTCTCTGTTGCGAACATTTTGAGAGAAGTAGTCAGTTGTCTGTGTTTGTCTGGCGTGAGATAAGCCAATCTGGGCAGTTGTATTTAAGCCTGCACCCAGGAATATTATCTCTTGAGAGGGTACGAGTTTTGATTTCTTTTCGTTTACTGTGTACCCTAGGCGTGACAGTAATGTTTTTAAAAACGCCAGATGCTGTAGTAGAATGCCCTTGTTCTCTGCTTGAATAAGGCAGTCGTCCAAGTAAGGAGATATTTGAATTCCTCTTTGTCTGCAAAAGCAATTACTGGTGCCAGGCATTTTGTGAAGACCCTGGGCACAGTAGATAAGCCAAAGGACAGTGCAGAAAATTGGTACTGTACTGAGCCAGCTATAAATCTAAAGTATCATCTGCGTGACTGTCTGATTGGGACATGCAGGTATGGCTCATTTAGGTCTAAAGTCACAAGCCAAGCCTTCTTGCCCAGCATGGGCAGAAGCTGCTATAGAGTTAACATTCTGAATTTCGGAATATCCAGGAAAGTGTTCAGGATAGACCAGTCCAGTATTGGTCTCCGGGTTTTGTCCTTTCTGGGCACCAAGAATAGCCTTGAGTAAAATCCTAGTCCCTGCTCTTGCTGTGGTACTTGCTGAATGGCTCTCATGTCAATGAGGGATGAAACTTGTTTTTGTGCCTCTGCCCATTGATTGCGTGGCAGGTCTGGCATACCATTTGGCCTTGGCAGGGTGTGAAAATGGAACCTGTATCCCTGGGATATGATATTTAAGACCCATTTGTCCTGGGTGATCATGTGCCAATTTTGTGCAATAAGTGCTAGTCCCCCCCCCCAAAGGAGCTGCCTGAAGATAAGTGCTTGGTGCTGGCAGGGGAAAGTCATTGGGACTGTTTCCTGTATGGCTGTGATTTTTCTTCTCCGCTTTTGGAGGTAGAAGCACCCCATTGTTTAGACCTGTATGAGCCTTGGGGCTGTGATCTGCCTCTGGGGTGTCTGTATCTGCCTTTTTGTGGCCTGTCTGACACTGGAAAGGACCAATTCTTTGCAGGCCAGTTCCTGCTAAATCTGGGAGGTTGTACCTGTAAGAAATCCTTGACTGTTTGCATAGATTTACTTTTGTCTTCCATTTTCTTTAACACCTCTTCTGCTTTAACACCAAACAAGGTATCATGTTGTAATGGAGCATCTAATAATTTTGCTTTAACATGATCGGGCAGATTCTGTTCTTTTAACCAAGCATGTCTCCTAATGACAGAACCTGTAACAGCGGCCCTGCAAGAGGCCTCTAGAGAATCAAAACCACATTGCAAAGTATGCTTTCCTACTTGTTCAGCTGCATGCAATAAATCCTGCATTTCTTTGTTTTCTGCACATTCTGAATTTGTCAACATTTTCTGTTTAAGCAGTGACATTAGATATTGCTGATATTTAAGCATTTGGAAACTGACAATTTAAAGCTCTTACAGCCAAGGTAGCAGAAGTATAAATCTTTTTCCCCCATCTGTCCAGGGCCCTTGAATCCCTGTCAGAGGGTATAGGGTTTTTTGCAGTGGAAGCCTTGACCCCTTTGGGACCCTGGGAGATAGTTTCTGGGTCTGCAGCAGGGTTTTTATAAAGAAATTTATGTGAATCAGGTTCCCTGTAGTATCTGTCAGGAGACAGTCCGGACTCTGAAAATACATAATCTACAAAGTCTAAAACAGGAGGAATAGCAAGGGGCCTGTGTTGAGGTAATAAAAGGAAGTTTCTGAGCCTTTTCTTGAATTCTGAGTAATCTTGGCTCTCCCAGTGGAGATGCTCCCTCATAGTATGCAGGGTTTCCCCAAAAGAATAATCCTCAGGAGGAGAGGCTGAAGGAATACATTCTTCAGCATCAGAATCCTCATAGGGAGGAAGAGAACATTCCTGTGCAGAAGAGGAATCAGAGGAAATGGAAACCTGATCTGAAGATGCATATTCTATCTCTTGCCTAGGCCTCTTATCAGGAGGGGGATGGGAACCCCTGGTCAAAGTAATTAGGTCTTCGGCCATTTTAAGCATCTGTTTTTTAGGCATGGAGGCCTGTCCAGGAGAATGCTGTACTTGTTTCTTTGTCTTTAGAACTGCTTTAGTCTTTGCCTTTGAAGCTGAAGTTGGTTTTACATATAACTGTGTAGGCCTGATAACACCCTCAGAAGCCGATGCCTGCTCAGCGGCTCCAGACCCATCTGAGGGAATAGTTTCTGAGTGTCCAATACCTTGAGTTTCCAGCGGCCTAGTCAGCTCCACATGGCAGTCGGAAGCAGCCTGTGGCTCTGAGGTAGCACCTCACTGAGAACCGGCGACAGGCCTAGCGGAAGCCTCATCGTCAGTTTTGGACCTCGGGTGCCTGTCCTTTTCTTTGCACTTTTTATAAACTTCGGTAGTTGGTTGCTCCGACGGCATTATATAGTTAAATCTTCTGCCAAAATAATGAAATGCAAAATTGTACCGACGCTTAATAGTGCGTTGGTTAAATCTAGCACAAAACCGACAACTAGCAACGTTGTGGTCAATGCCTAGGCAAGAATACAATAAGAATGAAAATCCTTACAAGGTATTTGCTTCCCACAAGAAATACAATTATTAACTTCTTCTGACATCGGTCTGGAGCAAGAAAAAAGTTTCCCCAACGGGGTACTTAGTTTAATGAAGACTTCGAATCTGAAATTCGAATTTGAAAATCTCAGGAGTCGGCCGACCGGCACTTGCCAACTGCTTTTGCTTCGGGCACCGCGCGGCAAGAAAGACTGAAGAAAATGGCGTCGGATGAATCTTTTATACACCTGGCACACTGATGTCAGGGAGGAGGCGACAGCAACCGACGCCAGACCTAGACTTTGGAACTCAGGCCGACTGCGGGTAGCCTGCCAGCAGGATAACCCAATTGTAATGACTGCAACAGTGAAACACGATGAACATCTTTTCTTACCTTTAATGTGACCTATAACATGTACAATTCAATTGAAAAACAAACAAATCTGTTAGGGGAAAATGCAAAAAATAAAAAACATACAACTAGCTGGTTGTATAAGTGTGCACACCCTTAAACTAATACTTTGTTGAAGAAGGTTTAGATTTAATTACAGCATTCAGTCTTCTTGGGTACACACCTGCCATCAATTAAAGAGACTCTGATTAACCCCAAATACAGTTCGGCTGTCCTAACAGGATTTTCCTGACATTTACTCAGCTGCCTGCTACAGCAAAAGCCATGGTTCGCAGAGAGCTTACAAAGCATCAAATGGATCTCATTGTTGAAAGGTATCAGTTAGGAGAAGGATACAAATGATTTCCACAGCATTGGATATACCAAGGAACACAGTGAAGACAGTCATCAAAAAGTGGAGAAAATATTGAACAACAGTGACATTGCAAAGAACTGGATGTCCCTCCAAAATTGATGAAAAGACAAGATGAAAACTAGTCAGGGATGCTGCCAAGAGACCTACAGCAGCACTGAAGGAGTTGCATGAAATTCTGGTAAGTACTGGTTGTGTACTACACGTGACAAAAATCTCCTGTATTCTCTAGATGTCTGGGCTATGGGTTAGGGTTGCAAGATGGAAGCCTTTTCTTATGCAGAAAAACGTCCAGGCCCGGCTAAAATTTACAAAACAATACATCAAATCTCCCAAAAGCATGTGGGAAAATGTGTTATGCTCTGATGAAACCAAGGCTGAACTTTCTGGCCACAACTCCAAAAGGTACGTTTGGTGCAAAAACAACACTTCTTTTGGTGATATGAACACCATTCCCATGGTGAGCATGGCGGTGGCAGCATCATGCTTTGTTTTTGCTTTTCTTCAGATGGAACTGGGGTTTTAGTCAAGATGGAGGGAATTATGAACCATTCCAAATACCAGTTACTTTTGCTCCAAAACTTTCAGGTGTCTACTAGAAAGCTGAAGATGAAGAGGAATTTCACCTTTCAACACGACAATGACACCAAGCATACATTCAAATCAACAACAAAATAATGGCTTCACCAGAAGTAAATTAAAGTTTTGGAATGGCCCGGCCAGAGCCCAGACATAAATACAATAGAAAATCTGTGGGGTGACCTAAAGAGGGCTGTGCACAAGAGATGCCCTAGCAAACTGACAGATCTGGAGTGCTTTTGCAAGGAAGAGTGGGCAAATATTGCCAAGTCAAGATGTGCCATGCTGATAGACTCCTACCCAAGAAGACTGAATGCTGTAATTACATCGAAAGGTGATTCAACAAAGTATTAGTTTAACGGTGTGCACACTTATGCAACCAGCTTATTGTACGTTTTTATTTTTTATATTTTTCCCCCAACAGATTTGTTTATTTAATTGAATTGTACAGGTTATAGGTCACATTAAAGGTGGGAAAAGTTTTGAAATGATTTATTGCTGTCTCATTTTTTTATATCACAAAAACCTGTCATTATAACAGAGATGTGTAAACTTTTTATATTCACTGTACACATATATCTATATATATATATATATATATATATGCAGATATATATATACACACATACCTATGTATATATACAGGTGTATATGTGTAGATATATACACACATGCACACATACATAAGTACATATACAGGTGTGTGTGTATATATATATATATATATATATATATATATATATATATATATATATATATATATATATATTCTGCTTTGAACTTATTATTTTTTACTGTATAAAATTTTCTGTGCTGGAGCTTTTCTCCCCTGGGCCTCTACTGAAAATGGATTTTATTCCAGTTAGACTAGCCCGGTCAACAAATGTAAAATAAATAAAAAATAAAATAAATATATATATATATATATATATACACACACACACACACACACACATACACACACAGACACACATATATAATTTTATATATATATATATACACACACACACACACACACACACACACACACACACACACACACACACACACACATACGCACACAATCATTACATGAAAATTAACTTTTACAATGTCATGTACACTCAGCATATGAAAACATTTTTCATTGAGAGTGTGTACAAAGATCTATGAATAAAATACATTTACAAAAGATACAATTGTTACATGGATATATATCACTCTTATAGGTGGTGTGTATGTCATACTTTTATGTTCTATTCTTTATAGCCTTTTGCTTCAAATTCTGCATATGGTGAAATACAAGTTCTCGTACTACAACAAACATCTATTTATTTATTTTTATTTAACATGTGTTTACTGGGATAGTCCTACTGGACAACAGTGTCAATTTTCACCAGAGGCCAAAGGAGAAAAGCTCCAAAGTACATTTTTACTACTGCATGTCATATAAAAAGAAAAGAAAGAAAAGGTATACTATTCAGATTATTCGTGTCAGCTTTACATTTCCAGATAATTGTGTTTTTCATTCTCTTGCGACAGCGGTGGTGGTGCTGCGGTAGCGTTGTCGCCTCACAGTAAGACGCTGTCCGGTTCGATTCTCAGCTAGAGCGTCTTCTGCATGGAGACATGCGTGAATGGGCGTACCTTTGTTGAAGGTTGTGCGTCAGGACTGGCAACTCGGCACGTAAAAAATCCACTGTCAATCATTAGCGGACCGGAGTTCTGCTGTGGCGACACCTAACCGGGAAAAGCCGAAAGACACAAACAAATTCTCTTGCGAGTCATCCCAGCTACCCTTCCCTGACTAATGTCACTACCAACAAAACTTTAAAGGGCCTCCTCAACTTTCACTTGAGATTTCCAACCTTGCTTAACATATTTCCAACCTTGCTTAACACTTCACAACCCTAATGTCATTCCTTCTCTGTCATTAATATTAATACTGTGGTATATCACTCACTAATCTACTGTCTTTACTGGAAACCACTAACTTTTCTGTACACATTTATTCCTATTCGGTATCTTTGTTAGAAGTTTATTTAACACATCTAAGCAGTAGCTTGAAAGTTCACTTTCAAATCTGAATTTCTATAGTTGTGATTTATTGAGTACATCTCTCATACCAGGGCTTCTGCATACTAGTTAAAGCTTTTGCTGCCCATAGTGCTGTGTTAGACAAGGGTGGCCACAGTGGTGTAGCAGTTAGCATTGCCACCTCACAGCAAGAGGTTCTCCAGTTTGATCCTTGGCTGGGGTGCCTTCTGTGCTGAGTCTGCATGTCCTCCCTGTGGTCGCGAGGGTTTCCTCCAGGTGCTCCAGTTTCCTCCCACATCCCAAAGACATGCTGTAGGTGGATTGGACACTCTAAATTGCCCCTAGGTGTGAGTGCGTGCATGAGTGTGCCTTCTGTGGAAGATTGGCGGACAGGTGATCCGGTGTGGTGACCCCTAACCAGGAAAAGCCGAAAAAAGAAAAAGAAGAAGATTATTTGTGTCTACTTAACATTTTAGCAGAGACCAGATAAACAGTTTATGTACATGGGGGATTAAACAACAAAAATATATATACATGAAAAATAGGGTCTATATTAAAAGCACGAACGTTAAACACGAATACATCGACACAAACGAAGTACAACAGCGAAAGACGTAAACAGCGAAAATCAGGATGCCAAACGCATTTCAGAAAACAACAGCGTCATACAGGTAAGGAAAACCTATGTAAACAAACTTCAATAAACACACTTTTGCAGGGGGGGCAAGCCCCCCTGCGCCACCCCCCTACTTAAATATACCAACTCCGAGATCGCACTACAGTGGGGAAAAGGATATATTTCCTCTTTTCCACGGTCATCCTGCTGGCCAAGGAAGTATGTTTGGCATCCTGATTTTCGATGTTTACGTCTTTCGCTGTTGCTGTTGTACTTCGTTTATGTGTCGATGTAGTCGTATTCGCGTTTCTCAACATTCGTGCTTTAAATATAGACCCGAAAAATAATATAAACACATGAATACAGTACAACGTGCCTTAGAATTTCTTAAGTTTCTACAGTACAATTAATATGTCATCTAACAGAATAGAGTTTAGAGTTTACAACTGTGTGGAAGACCCAAGGATACAGATAAGGGAGAAAGAGGTTACAGAGTGGGTAGAAGTGTAATTTGAGGTTATGTACAAAAAAAAAATTTCAAGATGGCAACTTCTTTAAGGAGATTTTTTTTTTCATTGAAAGGATGGGCAAAGGGTTTCTCTGAATAAATACACTTACAAAAAAAATAATTACCTAGGTATGCACCATTCGTCTAGGTGGCATGTCTGTCATATTTATGCAAATACATATGTGTGTGTGTGTGTGTGTGTGTGTGTGTGTATATACATATATATATACATATATATATATATATATATATATATATATATATCTCCTGTTGATGAACATCAACTTTTACATTTTGTCAACAACACTGGTTTGATACTTACAAATTAATTTAGACCAAAAAACTTGTCAGAAAGAAGTCGACCGATTCATCTTTATTCCACATTATCTGTTTTCCATACACAATAATCACCTCTAACATTCAAAAATTAAATGAAGAACTGCAAATTTGAAGGTGTGCTCTTTACCTCTACCAAGCACATGTTTACATACAGCATTAGTTTCCACCTGTCTCCTAATATTGGAGAGGTGGTCACCAATTTGTGCCTTCAACTTCCTATTAGTTTTGCCTACATTTGCCTACTAAATTTCTCATGTTACAGTCAGCATTGGATCTAAGATGGAACATTTTTCCATTGAGAGAGTGTAGAAAAGTCTTCTTTGAGCAAATACATTTACAAAAAGAGCAAATACAAAGAGTGTGCTACTCTTCTGACTGGCGTATCGGTCTTGTTTATAGATATTCTGTTCTTTTTAGCATATCTTGCTTCAAATTCTGTACTCTTCTACAACTAAAACTGGGTTTAAAATCTAGAACCTTATTCATATAGGAAATAGGTAGGCTATCAATAATATACCAATTGTTCTTGATAATGTTCTGAACTAAACATGTATGTCAATTCTAAATAAGAGTATAGCTGAGTTTCTTCATAGTTCTACTGAATCTACAGTTAGTGTTCTTATCTAAACAAAGAATTTTTGTGAAAACGTTTTTAGCTGGTTATTAAAGCAATTTTCTACCAGAGTACTGTTTCATCGCTAACTACTGTGTTTGCACATAAGCTGTAGTTATTTCAGACATTCACTTTTTTGATTACTACAAAGTGTATTTATCCACTAGAGCTAGAACAATTTTGTTTGGATTACACAATTCAGAATTGACAGCATTTGTAAGAGCTAGCATCTCTTTTATGCTTATATATTTTTGTCTGCCTTTTCTGTCCTAAAGACCATGCATTTTTATGTCCATTGACATTGCTACCCAAGCAAAATCTGAGGGGTCTGTTGTGACTGACTGCTTTAGAGCAGGAGGAAGGAATGGGAGACCTTGACTATGAGAAATCTGATAGATCCACTGTCCTTCCCTTTCTGCAAATCCCAGAACAGGAATTTGAAAAGACAATGGGTATTAATGGTGGAAACAGATATTTCTGATACCACTGTGTCTTTCTTAAGTGTAGTCTTGCAAGTTACCATGAGAATTGTGGATGCGATGCAACTCAGAATCCAGAGAAAGTTCCTCTCTGGGACTGAAATCAGAGTGGAAAACCCCTGGCATAGATGTAATATAGATCATTTTTGCTCCTGCTGAAGCAAAGCTTTGTACTGAGGTGTCCAGTAGGAACCCAAGAAACTCAACCCCATGACAGTAAGTCAGAAAAGATTTTTGAATGCTCTTCTGGAATCCTAGCCCATGTAGGAAATTCCTGACAGTTGGGCAACTTGCTTATTATTGCAGTGTCTTTTGCAGCTATGGAAAAATCTGCATATCCTGTAGCCCGTAGTGAGCTATTACAAGAGCTACACACTTTGTCAACACTTCTGAAGCAATGGGTAGCCCAAAAGTTGGATATAACCTGGAATAAAGTCATATACTTTAAAAAAATTAATTAATCCCAGTCCACTCTTCTCTAAAAATTACTCTTTGTGGTGACATTCATCCAAACCCGGCCACTCAGTCACATCCATTTCACCCTCCTCTACTCCCAACTCCAAATCCTGTACACCCACAAAATGTCTCCTTATCTCAATTAATATTCTTAGTATTCTAAACAAAGTTACAGAACTTCGAACATGGTTTCTTCAATGACTAAAATCCATTATAAAAAGATCCTGAAATTCTGTTTCCTGGCTACAGCAGACTACACTAAAGGAGGTGTTGCAATTGCACATAACAATGCTCTTACATTTCTCACTCGTCAAAACTAACATAGCAAACTTCCAAAATGCAGAACTTCGTCTCTCTTCTCAATGTTAATAAACATGAAGCTATGTATTGTTGGCATCTATATACTACTAAATAATATTAGCTTACAGAAGAAATTCTTGCTGGATAACTATAAATATTACTACTGAAATCATTATCTTAGGAGACGTTAACATTGACTAGTTATCTGTGACATTAAACACCCTAACTACTAATCTTAACTTCTCTGGGTTCGAAAGCTAATCTCCTACTCAGCTCAACAAATCAAATCATAAAAATTCTATCCTTGACTGGATATTTGTCTCCGATCCCATAAAGTATGCTAATTCTGGGGTACTACCAGATTCCCTTAGTGACATCACCCTATATCTGGCAATAGAGAAATTGCCCAACAACTAAAAAAACACCACTATAGAACAACCTAAAATTTTTCTAACTTTCATCTTGACGCACTCCATAACTGGTCTCTGTTTAAAACCCAACCCCTAGACAAAGCCATCAACAATATACTTATGTATACTTTACATACCCTTGACACCTACCAGAAATAAGAGAGTAAAAAATTCTCAAACCTCCTGGCTGACTCATTCAACTGGAATTCTCATGCAAAAACGTGACAAAGAATGGAAACAACGGCACAAAGATAAAGCCCCTCAAACCTTCTATCTAAAAAAACAATCCATATGAAAATTCTTTCTTACTAAACCCTATCCGGACTTATCCCCCTCAGAAACGGCTACCAAATTTAACAGTTCATTCATAGTCATCATAGCCTCTTACCTCAAACTCGCCCCAACCACTTCATCAAGCTCAAAACTCTACTAGCTTGATTAAAACAAGAACACTCATCCATAAACAGTCTTTTGGCTTTTCCCGGTTAGGGGTCGTCACAGCGGAACTCCGGTCCACTAAAGACTGGCAGTGAATTTTTATGGTGTCGAGTTGCCAGCCCGGCACACAACCTTCAAGGAAAGCACACCCACTTACCTGAATGTCTTTTAAAGTGAATTCAACTGCAGGGAGGACAAGCAGACTCCGCACAGAAGGCACTCCAACGGAAAATCGAACCGGAAAGCCTCTTGCCATGAGGTGACAATACTAACCGCTGCACCACCACAGCTTGAATAAACTACTGGAAACTTTAACAGGATGTCTTTATTCCTCCCACATGGAGGGTATCAGAGTGAGAGACAGTCTCCTAGATCTGCTAGCTAAAGTTATTTTATCTGGACTACTCCTTTATACTCTGTTCCTTTCTAAGATCCTAGACAAATGTATTTATAAGTAGCTCCTTCAGTACCTCTTATAAAATGATAGCCTAACCCCAACACACCATAGTTTCTGGTCAGGCCTTAGCACCGCTACAGCTCTCCTTAACGTTTCTAATCATTAATAAGGCAGAAGATCAAGGAATGTTTATTTCTTCTGTTCTAGATCTCTCAAAAGCCTTTGACACAGTCTCCCATGAGAAATGTATGTCCTCTCTAGGCTTTTCCAAACTAACTCTTCTATGGTTCTCTAACTACCTAAGATATCAATCTGTCAAATGGCTCACTTCTCTCTCTTTCTCCCCGTTAAAACAGATGTTCCTCAAGACTGCATTCTCAGTTCACTGCTCTTTAACATTTTAATCAATAGCCTATATACTTCCTCTCATAAAGCTTGCTTTATTTAATATAGGTTCATAGATGTAAACTAGGTTAACGACTACTAGGGCCCTTATAAACATAGCTTTGCAACCCAAGTGTGATCCACAAATTTGATTAATACAGAAAGTGATTTACTGACTGCCTCTGTCCATCAGAGAAACAGGTCCCAGATCAGGGGCGAAATTCTGATTACCCAACCACTGGTCCAAGTTGCTCTATATGCAGATACAACTGACAGCCCACTACAACTACAAGCCATGGTATAAAATACCTTCAATGTAGCTGAACTCTGGCTACATCAAAACCAACTTTTAATCCAAAAAGACGGAACTACTACTATTTTTCCCATATCAATGTTAAAAGTAACTGTTAAAACCAAATAAACCCAAGAAATCCACGTCAGCCCCGACACCAACCTAAAATCCGGATGCAAATTTATTAAAACAATAGTGTTTTCCACAAAGTTTTAATAAATTTAGATTGTTTTTTTAACTTGATGTCAGGGCTGACGTGGAATTTTTTTGGTTTATTTGGTTTTACAAGTTGTCACACATTTTTGCATACCTTTTTTCATGGCTAAAAGTAACTTTCACATTACCTCTCTAAACAATACAGCTACTGAAGTAGTTACCCATACCAAATTGCTTGGAGTCACCACAGATGACAACTTAAAATGTAATTTTCACATAAAATAGTATTAAAAGAAACTCATCAAAAGTTGGCTCTGCTATACACGGCAAAAAATAAATAAATAAATCTTTACTCCTTCTAGTAGAATCACCCTAGCTAACTCCGTCTTTTGTATGGCTCACTTGTTTTGACTAACATCCACATCTCTGTTAAATCATGCTAGATTTGCAGCTAATCTGCTCTGTAGAGCTTATCATTGCTCTGTGTTACATGTTCTCTTCTGGTTAGAACTCCCATACGCAACTTCAACTAACCCATAAATTACTGTGCAAGTCCTCTACTTGCTTTTCTGTCTCCTCAGTAATTCATCACTATCTCCCAAATTGCACTCTATTCTCTCAAGATGAAAACCTGCTTGAAATCTCTATAAAAAAAAAAAAAAAAAAAAAAAAAAAAAAAAAATTTACAGGACAAAGCCTTTACTCACACTACATAGCTAAACTATGGAACTATATCCGAAACTCAATCAGAACTATATCAAGCCTCCATGTACTTAAGTCCTCTCTCAAAACATTTTTCACTAATTCATGGCTATGCCCATGTACCTCTCCTGTTTGTTCTACATCAAGAAATACTTTACATACTTGCTAACTTTTCATCATACTATTTATACCCTTTCAATATTTGCTCTCTCCCCATTCTTAAGGGGAGAATAGTAGACTATGCTTTTAATACTTTTGTACATACCAACTGTCATTTAATTATATATATATATATATTTTTTATTATATCATTGGTTTCTCCTCCTGCTTTACTGTATCCACTGTCAAATTTGATGCATATGTGCTTTTTAATTATATCTATACTACTGTTTTATTTGATGCTATTTAACTCTGGAGATTTTCTCCTTGAGCCTCCAGTGAAAACAGATAGTTATTATCCAGTCAGACTTCCCCAGTAAACAAACATCAATAAATAAAAACGTAAATGTTTCCCCTAAATTAGGAGGAGGAACTGCTTCCACCAGCCCGAGACAGCATATGATGTAAAACTGTAGAAAAGAGGAGTCTGGTCTGGTGGGTAAGGAGAAATTTCCTGGAAAGCTTAGGTGGATCACATTCAGGACCTATTTATTTAATTACTGTATTTGTTTATTGGGATGGCCTGAAGATGTAGACCAGCTGCCCCTTAAACAAGTCTGGGACTGGTCTACAATAACTTGAGACACTGAGGAACTTTATACAACTAGAAGTTATGTACTTACCAAAACTTGCCATCTGTGGTGTCCATTTTTATTCTTCCTTACAGATGGGACAGAAACCCCAGCTATGTAGACCTTGGGAGGCCCTCATAGAAGGACATGCCAGAGCAATGACGAATCAAAAGAAGCTCTGCTTCTAGAGACAATGTCCAATTTTGTAATGTGTAACAAAGGTATGACTCAGACCAAGTGGCTGCAGCACAATTATTATCAATGGAAGTTGATGAGAAGGAAGATGAAGTAGCCATAGACAGAGTGAAGTGAGCTTTTGGGGGTCGTGATAAAGCCAATCCTTTCTGAGAACAAACCAATGAAACGCAATCAGTAATCCACTTGACTAGAGTAAGTTTAGACACTACCTGGTCCAGGAGGTTAGAAGAAAAAGATACAAATAGCTGATCGGACTTCCTGAACTGTTTTGTTCCATGAAGGTAAATGACGTAATTATCTGTGTACATCCAGGACACGAACAGTGTACTCCCTCTTACTTATAAACTTTGGAAAGAAGACAGGTAATTGTACGTACTGGATAATATTACTCCCCTTAGCCATTTTATGAAGAAAGGAAGGATTGGTCCGTAGAGCTACTCTGTCCTTATGAAAGATAATGTAAGGAGGCTTAGCTGATAAGGCCTGAAAGCTCAGAAATTCTTTTTTGCTGAAGTGTTAGCTACTAAAAAAGATAGTTTTCCAAGACTGAAACTTCATATCACATTTGTCTGCTGGTTCAAAGGGTTTCTGAGTCAAACCCTGAAGAACCACAGTAAGGTTCCAAGGAGGAGAGGGGTCTTTTATTGGGGATATGAGAAGAAATACTTCATGAAGGCTTTGCACAACCTGAATGTTGACAGAATGGAAATTACAAATTGCTGCCAACTGAAGTTTAATGGTAGAGAAACTAGCCCCTTCTTTAAAACAAGTGGTTAAGAATAGAAGAATGGCTGAAATACGGATGACAATGGGTTGATAATTCTGGTTGTTTGCCCAAACAGAAAATCCCTTCCATTTTCTTCTGTAGACTTTCTTGATAGAAGCCTTCTGGGAAGCCAAGATAATCTCATGAACTGGGGAAGCAAGCCTGGACTATTACTGGAAGTGGGCAAACCATACGGTTAGTCTGAGTACATGGAGACTGGGGGGCTGACTTTTAGAGGCTGGGGCAGGAGATCCTGAGTGGGTTCCAGAATCCATGGACGATATCTCAAGTGAGACCAGAGGAAGGGGAACCCATACCTGTTGAGGCCAAAAGGGGGCAATTAAGATGACTTGAGCTCTTTGGTCTTCTTGATTTATGTAAAAAGTTTGGAATCACGGGAAGAGGAGGGTAAGCATACAGGAGACCCGGCAGCCAATCATGGATCAGAGCATCTTTTAGCGACTTCCCTGGAGGGGGGATCAGAAGAAAATACTTGCTGCACTTGTTGCTGAGGTGGGAAGGCAAACAGACCTCAGCAAGGCTGGCCCCAATGCCTGAAGATCATATTCACCACTGATTGATTGAGACACCACTTGTGAGGCATCAGAATGGGCCTGCTGAGCCTGTCTACTAGTTTGTTGCAATGAGAAAGCCATATGAAGAGATTGCCCACTCCCAAACCCTCATGGTCTCTCTGCACAGCGGATAAGATCAAATTCCTCCTTACTTGCTGATGTACCAGACTACTGACATGTCTGTTTGAACTGCAGTAGTGCCTAGAGGGAGAAAGTCTTGAAATAATTGCAATGCCAGAAGGACTGCTCTCATCTCTAGGACATTGATATGCAACTTGGTCTCCAGAGGGGCCCATGTGCTTTGGACCATCTTTCCAAAGAAATGATTCCCCCACCCCAGTTGGGAAGCATCCAATGGTTACAGTAGCAACTGGGGTAGAAGGGGTAAGACTATTGGATTTAATGTCTATTGGAAAGCTGTTCCAGGCTTTGGCGACAGTACAGGAGTAGAGGGATTCTCTAGCAAGGTTATTGTTTTTTGTTATTTCTATTAGTGCCTTATTGCTACAGAGAAGAGTACGTTTATTAGAGTAGTGAGCTAGCAGGTTGTTTAGGGCTGGAGTTTTTTCAGGCTGGTTTATTATTTAGTGAGCCATTTTGAGATGGTTGTATTTTGGCAGTGAGGGGAATTCAAGCCATGAAAGTTTTCTGAGAGAGTAGCAATGGTGGGATCTATAGCTGACACCTGGAGCAAACTTTGCTATTTTATTATAACAAGTTTCTAGTTTTGTTATATCTGACTTTCTTAGGTTGGTAAGGATAGAGGATGTGTAAAGTAATGTTGAAATAAGGTGGGTTCTGGCGACTGGCTCTAGTGTCGGCTGTGAGATAATGTTTGCTCCTGTAGAGGCACCCTAGTTTTTTGTGTACTTTTTTATGGCTTGGGGTATATGAATGCCAAATAACATATTCTGGTCAATAGTAACCCCTAATAGTGTAGTACTAGAAATTGGAGTTATGATGGTGTTAAAGGCTAAGGAAATTATGAATGGAGAGGAAGTGTCAGGGGCTCTAGTAGGGTGAAACAGGATGAGTTTTTTTTATTTTTTTGAGGTTCAGTATTAGTTAAGCATTAATTATCCAAGTTTCTATAGCTGTAAATAACTGTTGAGTTATTTGTTCTAGTTGCTGGAAGGTAGGAGCAAATTAGGGTTGAATCATCTGCATACCGTATAATGTATGAGTGTGACGTCTCTTGTGGCTGTATGAAGTTTGTTTGTGAAAACTGCAAAGATGAGTGGGCCAAGGATAGAATCTTGTGGGACTCCTAGAGTAACGGGCAGAAGTGGAGAGAGTTTTTGTTGCTATAATACTGCTTTTTGAGGGCCATCTAGATGGTCTTGAAACCAGGCTCTTGCTATCTGGCTGAGGGTTAGTTCAGTTAGGACATTTAAGAGTGTGGTATGTGATTCGGTGTTAAATGCTTTTGATAGATCGAGGAAAGTTGAGGAGACTTGATTACCTTCACTACGGAGTTGGTTCACGGTATTGGTAAAATTTACTAGGTTTGCAGAATGCTGTGATTAGGTCGGAATCTGTGTTGAGAGGAAGTTAGTACATTGTTTAATAGATATTGTAGCAGTTGTGAATTAATGCATTTTTCCGGAATTTTAGAAAGGGGAGGCAGTATGGCTACTGGAAGATAGACAGCTCTGTTGAGTTGCCGCCTTTATAAACTGGAATTATGTGAGCAGTATTCCAGAGTTTGGGTGTTTTATTTTCTGAGACAGAGCAGTTTATTAGTATAGAGACAGGGACTGAGATGGTATCAGCTGCTATTTTAAGGTATTCTGCTGGCAGGTTATCTACAGCCAGTGTAGTTGGCTTGAGTTTTTTAAAGATATTTTTTTAGAGTAGTAATAAGGACTGGCTAAAAATTAAAGCTGTTGAGATTGTGAATTGGTGGGTGTAGAGGGGAAATGGGAGAGGAGTTAGAGTTAGGTTTAGGTTAGGCTCAATCGACCTTCAAGATGCATACTAACAGTCATCCTTTTGAAGAAGCAGAATGGACTGGACTGGGACCATCCAGAATTTGGAGTTCTTTACGAACTGGTTCAGGTAGGATACGTCCACAATGGGCCTCAAGTCTCCTATCTTTTTTTTTTTTGGCATTAAAAAGAAAACTCCAGATCATGTTTGGTCTGGTGGGACCTTTTGTATGACTCTTTTGTCTAGCAACTTTGCAATTAATTGAACTGCTAACTCCCTCTGACTGGGTGGAACATGCGGAAGAACTTCCTTTGGTTTTGCTGGAAACTGTAAAAAGGGAATGAAGTATCCTCTGGATATGATCTTTTGCACCCAAAGATCGTTTGAGACGGCTAGCCAAATGTCTTGGTACAAGGATAGGCAACCCCTGACTGCCTCCAGAGAGGGACAGTTGGACAACTTCGCAGGAGTGCTGGAAGGATTTGTTCAAGAAAGAATCTAGAGATACTTGATTCTGCAGACCCCCTGTGCCGCGTAGATGGCATCTACGATTATAATTGTTTCTCCATCTGCCTCTGCGGGAAAATTCTTCGTGTGACTCCTAGAAAGGACCTTGAGACTTCTTGAACCACATTTTTTAATACATGGACATAGCGGATCTAAGTGGGGTAAGCGAAATCTGTCAATTATACAAGGTCTTTCGGTCCTGTTCACTCAGAGATACAGTCTACTTCACTTTTGGGGTAAACAATAATGATTCACCAAAGCAGCACCGATGAAATATTCTTGAAAGGTTCCTCGGTCACATAACTGCATCCAAGCATGTCTCCTTATTGGCTATGCCTGAACCGGCTGCCCTTGAGGTACCCTCTGTGGCATGGGAGATTAACTTCATGGACGCATTTGAGATGGACTGTCGGGTGGCCATTCTCAAGGAAAAAGTTTTCTGCTCCTCTGCAGACATGGACCCTGTGGCAGAAGTAGACAGTTCCTTTATAAGGTCCATTCTGTAATCTGGTGAAGTGTGTCAGGTAGGTCAGCGATAGCAATGCGAAAGTCACTGATGCATAGATCCTCTTCCTAAATTTGTCCAAAGCCCTAGACTCTCTGTTAGGAGGATGCAGAGTGGAGCTCTGTTCCACTAGCTCCTACTTTGTGGCTGCTGCAACAACCATGGCATCTACGGGAATTCCTTTCATCCAGTGCTGTCTATCTGTAGGGGCAAAAAGTATTTTATCCGGCCATTATGGAATAGGTTCCACGGAGTCAGGTTCCTTCTAGGCCCTGTGGGAGACGAAATCTGCAAGCTTGTCCACAGGGGAAGGTAACCCATGATGTACAATGGTGAGACACGAAGACTTCCAAAAACACCGATTCCTCCTGGGAAGGCTTTTGGGCAGAACAACCACCATTCTGGAAAAGGATCTCCAAAATATTTCCATACGAGACATCATCCATTGGAGATGTAGTGGACCCTTCCCCTCATCAAAGTCATCTTCTGTGAGGGAATCCAGGAGCCTCATTTTGCATGTTCTCTTAGGAGGAACCTCCTCAGTAGGATGTTCTGGGGAGGTATAGGAATAGACAGGGAGCTCTGTAGGTGGAACTGTTTGGAATCTCTTCAAGGCTGGTTGTCCTTGAGGTGGAGGATGTGAAGGTTCAGACAAAGGTTCCAGAGAAGGAGTAGGATATGGATCTGAGGAAGGGACTGTCAAGGTTATTCTCGGCTGTGAGAAAACCCTCTCCACCACCATGAAGGCAGACGGATCTGGAGAGACCAAGAACAACCATCCAAAGCCGAAACTCTTGAAAAAGACAATCTCAGAGTCCCCCCGATCCCCCATTCTGAGGGGGGGGGAGTTGGAGCACAGCAACTGAGCGCCGTGGCTCTGAGAGGAAGCGACAACTATGAAAAGTTCAGAGTCAAAGTCAACCTGTCAGATCAGACACCAAACCTTCATCTCTGCAAGCCACTGTGCTCCAACAGTGTCAGAGCCAAATGGGTCAGGGAGGTAGTCGAAGTAGGGACAGCTTACTTAAAAGTTATAGAAAAATATGGGTAAAGACTGCACATATATGGATGGCACAGTGGTGCAGCGGTTGCACTGTAACCTCACAGCAAGAGGTTCTCCGGTTCGAGTCACAGCTGGGGTGCCTTCTGTGTGGAGTCTGCATGTCCTCCCTGCGTTTGTGTGGGTTTCCTCTGGGTACTCAGTTTTCCTCCCACGTCACAAAGACATGCGAATGGAGCATTTCTCCTCGGGCTTCTGCTGAAAATTGGCTTGTTCCAAGTCGGACTTTCCTGGTAAACAAAAGTTAAATAAAATAAATAAATAAATTTGGCGAACACGGGAATGTTGAATGCCAGATGACTGATTCCTTAAAAACTTTTTAGGTTTAAAATCTTCGCACTGGTTTCGAACCAATGTCTTTTGTGACATTTTGATACACTTAATATTCCGCACGTCACTCGTGAACCACTGTTTTGTTAGCTTTACATTTTCACTTCGCACTTATGATAATAAACCTATATATGCATATATTTATATAAATATATATGTGTGTGTGTGTGTGTGTGTGTGTGTGTGTGTGTATATATATATATATAGATAGATATATATATATATTTTATATATATATATATATATATATATATATATATGGATCTACTACTATTCACCGAAAGCACATTTCACCGAAAATCAAATTAGAGTGCACTTTTCACAGAAAACACAATTCACAGAAACACATTTCACCGAAAGTTGTAGATGGCCTTTACCCCACTGTAGTGCGACCCTGGAGTTAGTATATATAGTAAGGGGGGTTGTGGTGGGCACCACCCCCCACATAGGGGGTGTGGGGGGGGGTGTAGCCTCCCACATATTTTATGTATATATCATTGTTAGAGAACAGTAATATATTGTAATAACATGTATTCATGTATATAATTCAAAATATTTAAAATATGTGGGGGGCGTTACTATACATACTAACTCCAGGTTCACACTACAGTGGGGAAAAGGCCATCTACAACTTTCGGTGAAATGTGTTTCGGTGAATTGTGTTTTCGGTGAAATGTGCTTTCGGTGAAAAGTGCATGGTGAAATGTGCTTCAGTGAAATGTGCTTTTGGTGAATAGTAGTAGATCCATATATTATATATATATATATATATATATATATATATATATATATATGTGTGTGTGTGTGTGTGTGTGTGTGTGTGTGTGGGCGGGACCAGTCAATATGTTCGAAGTTTCACTACTTCGAACCCCACCTCACAGAGTCCACTTGTTCGAAGTAGTGAAACTTCGAACATTGACTTTAACAGTCACACTACAGTGCGGAATGGGAATATTCCCTTTTCCCTGCTGTAGTGCAATCTCTGAGTTGGTACATTTAAGTAGGGGGGTGCAGGGGGGGCTTGCCCCCCTTCAAAAACATGTTTTATTAATTTATTTATTTTTTGGAGGTAGCCCGGGGAACTACACTTCAGCAAAAGTGCACTTTCGTTTAAGTGGACTTTCGCTGAAGTGTAGGGTCTACTGCTCTATTTCGAAGAAGTGTATTTTTGATGTAGAGCAGCAGACCCATATACTGATTAAATATAGTAGAAAGAGAGAAAAAATATATATTGATTTAAGAATTACGCTCACAATTCCAATGGAGCTCAAGAAAACATAGTCCCGAGCATTTTGAAGAGCTTCAAATAACATCTGAGGTGCTGAAGTGGTCAGGGGCAATATGGGTAAGGAAGGAGCTCCAGAATTGGATCTTAGAATCTTTAGAAAGTAGCCAGGTCAGATCCGAACCCATTGCTTGAAGAACGAATGAAAATGATAACATCAAATCCACATTTTCTTACCATCTCATTGGTTTCTACAGAAAGTCCCTTGAGGAATAGAAAACTTGATTCCTATGGCAGACAGAGTCTTCCATTCTTTATTGCTGCGGGTGAGCGTTTCTTTAACTGATGGCCCGAACAAGGATGAGCTATCCAAGGGTGCACTGACAAAGGATGTCTTTAAGGATTCCACAAAGTCGCATAGCCTCATCCAATCATGTCTAACAGCTATGTCTGAAGCGGCAGCTTGTGAGGGACCCTCAGCTACGTGGGAGATCAGCCTCATTGAAGTAGTAGAAATGAACAGTGGAGTGACCAGTTGTGAAGAAATCTATTTTAGATTTTCCACAGAAATCGACTCGAACGAGTATTTGATAGATCCTTCGTCAAATCTCTCTGTAGCAAAGTAAAGTGTGCCAGACAGTTTATCGACCTCAGCGTGAATGTAGTTGAAGCGAACACTCACTCTCCAAATCTGTCCATTGCTATGGACTCTCTGTTCGGTGGATGGACAAAGTAGCTTTGTTCAGTTAGTTCCTAAATGGTGGCTGCTGCCACCACTATAGCATCAAATGGGACTCCCTTGCTCCAGTGGGGGTCTAGCAGCAAGAGGGACAAAAAAAATTTGTCTGGGCGCTTGGGGATAGGTTTGACAATGTCCGGTTCCTTCCAAGCCCAGTGGGAAACAAAGTCAATAAGTTCATCTGCCGGCAGGAGGGTGGGTTACCCAAAATGTAGATGGTCCAGCACTGAAAGCCTCCAGAAATACTGATTCTTCAGGAGAAGAAGGCTGGGAAGACCAGCTGCCCTTCTGTTTGAGGATCTCCAAAGGAAATGTCATTGGGTGGCGATCTGGAGGATCTTTCTCCCTCATCAAAATCAGTGTCTTCCATGACAGACTCCATGGGCGAGTCTGTCTCCTCTTACACGTAGAGGGACCTCTTCCGTGGGGTGCATGAGAGACATATCAGAAGAGGGGAGGGAATTACTCTAGGGAACCTGTCTAGAGACTTCCCGGAACTGGCTGTCCCTGTGGAACAGGTCTGATAGACTCAGAGCTCAGACCTAGTGACAGGTAATGATTAGGATCCAAGATAAGAGTGGATGGTTCTCTATGCAAAGAGAAAGTCCTTTTTACCACATTGAAAGCTGATGGACCACGGGAAACCTCTTCCTGCCTTGTTAGAGCCAAAATCTCCAAGGAAGGAAGGTCGGGGCCACCTCAGGTAACAAGCCTCATGGGGAGAATCAGATCCGAGCTGCCAAGGCCAAAGCTCCGAGGGGAAGGGAAGGATCTGACAAAGTCAGGGCTGAACCCAACTCCTTAGATCTATCTTCGGGCATTGGAGCAGAACCAGTCAATGATACTGTTGGAGTTGAAGAGGGTACTTTCCTTGGATCAGACAAAACCTTTCGGGGATCTTGTATCCCGGGATTCCAAAACTATTGGTCGGACTGGAGAAAGAGAAAGAATGGACTTAACAGATACACTCACGGATCCATGAGGGGATGGAGCTGGCAAGACCCTCATCTAGATCTGAGCCCTGAGAAATTTCTGCATCATCCTGTCCACATCCGCCTCTGTCAAACTCCTCAAAGACCTGTAAGATGCTGTGGACACTGGTCTGAAGTGTTTCCTCAGTGTTCAGTGTTTGAAAGAGTTGAGTGGGTAGGGCTTGACAGACAGGTTTCAAAGTGTACTCACGCATATGGGCTTCTGCTTGTCGGATCTGAAGGCTTAGGATCCAAGAAGGAGGTAGAGAGTAAAGAGGATATCACAATAGGAACCGAGCCTGTCTGATCTGACAACTGTGGATTCGAGGGCGGACCAAAGGACTTTGGATCAGAGGTAGTCAGATCACAGATCTTCCTCAATTTCTCTAGTGGCTCCAAAGAAGCCCATTTCCTGGAGTCTGAGAAAACCAGGAGTACTTTAGAGGGAGTTTGAGCCCCAGAGGAAGCAGGGAGCAAGCCTTTAAGTATTAATTTGTTGTGCCTATCCGAGAGAGCCATTGGGTTGAAGGTGGTGCAAATATCACAAGAATTAAGAGGATCAGCACCAATTGGGGATCTTAAGCCCACAAAAAGTGCACTTTTTGAAGCCCGTTGGTTTGTCGATCATACTAAGGCCATGTAACCTAAAGGGAAGAGAAAGGGTTAACTATGTACACACAAAATCTAACTTTTTTTTTGTCCTAGGAACACAAAAAAAAAAAAGAAGAATCAAAGGGAAGATGAACGAACCAGAAGAGTTAACTCAACAGAGAAGAACACAATGGTGAAATCCTGATGCCAGCCATAACTAGTGAGGGAGAGGAATGTTATAAAGTCTAAAAATAACAAAAGGAAAGTTTGAGTAGCATTGGATACAATAATAAGACAAAAATATCTCTTACAAGCTCCAGAGGGTGATCCGCCATCTTACCATGATGATGGCAAATGAGATCTGAGGAGTTAGGGACAGAATAGAGCATTATGGGTAGAGGGAGGAGCTTGAGAATTGGATCTGAATTCTTTTGTATGCAGGCTGAGTCAGATCCAAGGCCATCTGTGAGGAAGAATGAAAACTGACATCATCAGATCATGTCTGCTTTTTTAGGTGCAGCAAGCTGATTGCCAGAGAAACTGCAAACTGTGACAAAAACAATGCTGACAGAAATGGGGCTGGGTCAGAGGAAGGATTTGGAAATTCCACTTTTAACAAATCACATTACCTTTTAGGTACTAACTCAATATTCTCTTACTGAAAACGTTGATTCATCCTGGACATAATCTCAGTGAAAGAGAATCTCTCACATGGAGAATCAGATCCACAGGTTCATAGGAGATTACCAGGCTAACGGCCCAATAGCCCTTACAAGCCTAGCTATATTTATACCAAGTTGCCCCAACTGTCTATAGTTTAGAAGATAGCTGCTTGCCTCTGAGAGAGTACACAAAGGAAATGGTGGAAGTCAACCATCTGGATAAGGTCACTTTAGAAACTGGAAGACCTTTCTGCATAGGAGACAAATAATTGGTCCGATTTTCTGAATTGTTTAGTTCTATGCAAATAGTACCTGAGCTGACGATGGACATCCAAAAAATGAAGCTTCTGTTCAGCTCTGTCGGAATAGTTTGGGAAGAAGACTGGTAGATCTATAGATTGGTTAATATTGGTTTGAGACACAACTTTGGGGAGAAAGGAAGGGTTCGTTCTTAATGATACCCCTGTCCTTATGAAAACCAAGTAAGGGGAACGAATGCAGAGAGCTTGAATCTGGAAACCCTTCTTGCTGAAGTGACAGCCAGTAAGAATATAGTTTTCCAGGTCAATAACTTCAAAGAACATGAAGCAGACGGTTCGAAGGGAGGTAGCATCAAGGATGCCAACATTAAGTTTAGATCCCATTGCGGAGGAGGATGCTGTATAGGCGGCTTTAGGAGAAAAACTCCTCTCAGAAAGGCCTTGCATAATCTATGAGACATAATGTTATTGTCATGCAAGCCAACATGATACTTGGAAATAGCAGCCAGTTGTACTTTAACTGTAGATGAAGAGGATCCTGAATGAAAAACCTCCGCCAGGAAATCTAAAACAGAATGTACAGGAGCAGTAAAGGGATCAATATTCCTGGAATTTGCCCAAATAGAAAAACGCCGCCACTTGCTAGCATAAACAGTCCTAGTGGACGACTTTAAAGGAAGACACTAAGATGTCTCTGACTGAGTCAGAGATCATCGGAAGCCTGGCTAGGGAAGGAAGTGGAGCAACCAAGCAGTGAGGTTGAGAGAATGAATGGCCCGGTGCTGCTGACCCGACTGGTGGATCAAGAGATCCGGAACTGGGTCCAGATGCCAGGGCTGCACCAGAAGGTGACGATGCAGAGACGGAAACCAAATTTGTCGAGGCCAATAAGGGGCAATGAGAATCAACTTGGCTCTCAAAACGGTGGCTTTCTGAATGACTTGTGGAATCAAGGGAAAAGGAGGAAAAGCGTACAGAAGTCCCCGGGGCCAATCCTGGGTTAGAGAGTCTCTCAGGGGTTGGCCTGGAAGGGGAAAGAGGGTGAAAAAATCGGGGCACTTGTTGTTTTGAGGAGTAGCAAAAAGATCGCAACAAGGAGTGCCCCACTTCAGAAAAATCTGATCCACTACAGATTGATTGAGAGACCACTCGTGAGGCATCAGAATGGATCTGCTCAGCCTGTCCGCCAAGAGGTTGGACCTGCCGGGGATGTGCGTTGCTATCAGAAACCGATGAGAGGAGATTGCCCATTGCCAAAGTCTGAGAGCTTCTCGACACAACGGATAGGACCTGGTCCCGCCCTGCTTGTTGATGTACCAGACCACGGACATGTTGTCCGTTTGTACTGCAATAGTCCCCGTGGGAAGAAAGTTGTTGAGGGCCTGCAACGTTAAAAGCACCGCTCTCATCTCCACGACATTTATGTGCAGATGGTATTCTATGGGTTTGCCACGTCCCGTGGACCACCCTGCCCTGATAATGCCCCCCCCACCCGATCAGAGAGGCATCCGTAGTGACTGTGGCAACTGGAGGAGGGGAAACAAAGGGTCGGCCCTGATGAAGAAGAGGGAAGATATCCACCAATTCAGATGAGTTCTGCACGACTGTGTGACTAAGATTTCGTGCCTCATCGGGAGACTGTGGTATGACCACTGCGTGAATAGCATCCACTGCAGAAGACGCATGTGGAAGCGAGCCAGTGGTAGTAGAACAATGGCCGCAGCCATAAGACCTAGAACCTTCAGTATAAATCTGGCTTTGACCTTGTTGCTCTGCAATAGAATCCGAACAAATTTTTGGATGTCCAGAATTCTTTGATCTGTTAGTCTGGCTAACATTTTGATGGTGTTTAATTCTGCGCCTATAAAGGTGATAGATTGGCAAGGCAGCAGAGAAGATTTTTCAAATTTACTGAAATTCCCAAACTCCTGCAAAGCTGTAGAGTGTAGTCTCTGGTCTGAAGAAGCTGACACCTGGTGGTGGCGGAGAGGAGCCAGTCGTCCAAATAAGGAAACACCTGGAATCCTTGACGTCTCAGATGAGCTGTGACCACTGCCATGCATTTGGTAAACACTCTGGGGGCTGAAGTGAGGCCAAAGGGCAGGGCTCTGAATTGGTAATGACTGGTCCCTAGCCGAAAGCGGAGAAACCTTCTGGAGCGCCTGTGAATCTTTATATGATAGTACGCGTCCTGAAGGTCTACAGAGCACATCCAGTTGTCCTTGCCCAGAAAGGGCAGAATGGACTGAAGCGTGACCATCCAGAATCTTGCCTTCTTGACAAATCTGTTTAGACTGCTCAGGTCTAATATTAGTCTCCAATCTCCCGTCCTTTTGGGGACCAAAAAGAATCTCGAGTAGACGCCGGATCCTACCTGGTCTGCCGGCACAGTCTGGACGGCTCTTTTTCCTAGGAGCTTTGAAACCTCCTGTTCTGCCAAATCCCTTTGACCGGGTGAGATGTCTGGAAGGGATTGTTGAGGTACGGGATACCTTTCGAAGGGGATTTTGTAACCCTCGGATATGATCGACTGTACCCACATATCTTGTGATAGGGAATGCCAGGCTACTGGGTACAGCGAAATCCTTCCCCCGACTGCCTCCAAGGGTGGACAGTCGGGCAACACCTCAGGGATGCTGAAAGGGCTTCTCAGGAAGAGACTCCCTGTTGCCCTGGTTCTGAGGACCCCCTGCCTCTAGGGCTGCTGCCTATTATTGTTACCCCTCTGCCTCTGGGGGTAAACTGACCACGTGTGTCCGGTGTAGCTCCTTGGGCTTTATGGAACCACATCTTCCCCTTCTGACCCTTGGGATATGGTCTAGAAGGAGTGGAAAAATGGACTCCAACGGCAGAAAGAGTTTTACCGTCCTGCTCACACCTGGTCAAGGTATCCTTCACCTGAGGTCCGAACAAAGCCGAACCATCAAAGGGGGTATTAGTGAAGGACACCTTAAAGGGGTTCGCAAAATTACAAAGCCGCATCCAGGCTTGGCGTCTAAGAGCAACTCCTGTGCCTGCGGCCCTGCTCGCTCCATCGGCCGCATAGGATATGAGCCGCATGGAGGAGTTGGATAGGGAATTCAGGATTGCTAGCTGTGAGGCAATCTTTTCTTGAGCCCCAGCAGCAGAAGGATCCTGGACCACTTCACCCAGTTCCTTCATCTCTTTGAAGCCTGGTGAAGTGACAAAGGTAGTTCAGCGAACGCATAGCAAAGGTCGCTGAAGAAAACATCCGCTTTCCATACCTGTCCATGGTCCTAGAATCCTTGTTAGGAGGATGGACAGGTACTGAAGGATCCGCCAGTTCCTTCTTAGTGGCCGCCGCCACCACCATAGCATCCACAGAGACGCCCTTTGAAAGAAACTGTTTGTCCGTAGGGGCCGTGATAAATTTGGATGGTCTCCTGGGGACAGGTTCCACAGAATCTGGAGCCACGCCTTCCGAGCCACTACCTGCATAAGTGGGTCGAAGGCGGAGACACCCAGGAGGTGGAGGGTCGGGATCCAAAGTTTCCAGGTATACCGACTCATCCTCGGAGGGATCAATGGATGGCCAATTCCCCTCTGTTTGAGGAGCTCAAGGATGTCTGAAAAGGAGACATCCTCAGAGGGGATCGTGGAACCCTCCGACTCATCTAAGTCGGTATCCGATGTAGTAGACTCGGGGGAGTCTGTGTGTTTCCTCTTACACGTCCTCTTCCGAGGGGGTTCACTTGCCGGATCAGGAGAAACTTCGGAAGAGGAGGAAATTCCCAATGGGGAAACCTGGGGCGATGGATCCCTGGGCCTGAGAGCAAGAGGCGTCTACAGGCACCGAAGAGGGAGGAGCTAGAGGGATGGACCGTTGACCTGGCTCAGAGGCCAGGACACTCCTCGTCACCTCAAAGGCTCCCCTCCCCGGGAGGCCAGAATATCCCCGATCCGAGGATACAGGAATTCCCGGCTCCACTGAGAGGGAAGGCTCCGAGGCCGATGTCGGTGCCGAGCTTACCAAAGCCGAAGCCCCGAGAGGGAGAGTGGGGTCGGACAAGGGTCCGATGCCACTAGCCCCCTCGGAGTCGACAAGGGAAACCCGACGACCGGATCCCTCCAAGGAAGGCCTCAAGGAGGAGATCGGAGCCGAGGACGACGGAGCCGAAGGATGTATTGGCTCCGGCGCCGAAACAGTCGCTGTCCCGAGAAGCTCCGGCTCCGAACTCTGGTGTGGAGTCGGAGGAGGAAGTTCAAGGGGTGAGACAATAGCCGAAGTCTGTTGAGACGGGCTATGGAGCATTTGGGCCAGTGCCTGCGACTTCAACAGCCTGCTTACCACCCTCTCTAAGTCGTGGTCAGACAGCCTGGAAGATCTCAAGATCGGCTCCGATGGCTCCGCTCCGACAAAAGAGGAGACCCCGGAGCCGAGTGGATACTCTGCAATGAAGGGGACCAAGATCTCTTTCGGGACGAAGTCATCGGAGCCGAAGTCCCTGAATTCAGATGGAGCAAGATTTCTCGGCCCGATGCTGGATAAGGTGTCGGCTCCAGCCGGAGCCGACAAGGCCACAGTAGACCGGGTGTCGGAACCAGTCGGTGCCGAACCCACTACTTTTGAAGCAGATAGATCGGTTCCAGCCGGAGCCGATCTCGCCCGACGGAGCCGGAGCCACGGAGGAGGCTTGGATACTGAAGCCTGAACCTTCGGTGGCTTAGAAAGTTTCCCAGACCATGTTTTAGAGGGAGAACCTTCTGGCTTAAGTAAGCCACGGAGGATTAACTTATTCCTCCGTTCCTGCAGGACTCTCCGGCTAAAAGAGTGACACAAAGCACAGGAGTCCTGCAGGTGCAAAGGCCCCAGGCAGTAAACACAAGAAGTGTGACCGTCTGTCAGAGACATTTTCTGACAGCATGAGTCACACTTCTTGAAGCCTGAGACCTTGCCTTCCTTTGACATATTCCTAGGAGGAAGTCACACACAAACCCCAACAAACACACACAATTAATCCCCTAACACACAAACACACAGGTAGGGATTAACCAATGGGGTTTTAGGCCTAACCAAACTTTATACTATTACCAAAGGAAATAAAAAGTTTTGAATTACAAGGGAATAGGGTGGGCTGTAACACACTACAGACTATAAAAATGGAAACAAGGGGGAAATAAATCCCTAACTAAGCTTTTTCTCTTTTGACAAGAAAATTACTTACCAAAGCTGGCAAAGGAGACCTCTTTCGCTAAGCGGCAAACGAGATCTGAGGTAGTTCCGCCTTGCATCATGGGATATAGGGTTGCCTCGAGCTGGTAAAAGGAGTTCTCAAGCTAAAGCAAGTGCCGAGTCGGAGCCGAGGATCGGCTCCGAACCCATCCAGCAAGAATGAAGGCGAGATTGACAACTTAACATTCTATTTTAGATTTTCCACAGAAATCGACTCGAACGAGTATTTGATAGATCCTTCGTCAAATCTCTCTGTAGAAAAGTAAAGTGTGCCAGACAGTTTATCGACCTCAGCGTGAATGTAGTTGAAGCGAACACTCACTCTCCAAATCTGTCCATTGCTATGGACTCTCTGTTCGGTGGATGGACAGAGTAGCTTTGTTCAGTTAGTTCCTTCATGGTGGCTGCTGCCACCACTATAGCATCAAATGGGACTCCCTTGCTCCAGTGGGGGTCTAGCAGCAAGAGGGACAAAAAAGATTTGTCTGGGCGCTTGGGGATAGGTTTGACAATGTCCGGTTCCTTCCAAGCCCAGTGGGAAACAAAGTCAATAAGCTCATCTGCCGGCAGGGGGGTGGGTTACCCAAAATGTAGATGGTCCAGCACTGAAAGCCTCCAGAAATACTGATTCTTCAGAAGAAGGCTGGGAAGACCAGCTGCCCTTCTGTTTGAGGATCTCCAAAGGAAATGTCATTGGGTGGCGATCTGGAGGATCTTTCTCCCTCATCAAAATCAGTGTCTTCCATGACAGACTCCATAGGTGAGTCTGTCTCCTCTTACACGTAGAGGGACCTCTTCCGTGGGGTGCATGAGAGACATATCAGAAGAGGGGAGGGAATTACTCTAGGGAACCTGTCTAGAGACTTCCCAGAACTGGCTGTCCCTGTGGAACAGGTCTGATAGACTCAGAGTTCAGACCTAGTGACGGGTAATGATTAGGATCCAAGATAAGAGAGGATGGTTCTCTATGCAAAGAGAAAGTCCTTTTTACCACACTGAAAGCTGATGGACCACGGGAAACCTCTTCCTGCCTTGTTAGAGCCAAAATCTCCAAGGAAGGAAGGTCGGGCCACCTCAGGTAACAAGCCTCATGGGGAGAATCAGATCCGAGCTGCCAAGGCCAAAGCTCCGAGGGGAAGGGAAGGATCTGACAAAGTCAGGGCTGAACCCAACTCCTTAGATCCATCTTCGGGCACTGGAGCAGAACCAGTCAATGATACCGTTGGAGTTGAAGAGGGTACTTTCCTTGGATCAGACCGAACCTTTTGGGGATCTTGTATCCTGGGATTCCGAAACTATTGGTCGGACTGGAGAAAGAGAAAAAATGGACTTAACAGATACATTCACGGATCCATGAGGGGATGGAGCTGGCAGGACCCTCATCTAGATCTGAGCCCTGAGAAATTTTTGCATCATCCTGTCCACATCTGCCTCTGTCAAACTCCTCAAAGACCTGTAAGATGCTGTGGACACTGGTCTGAAGTGTTTCCTCAGTGTTCAGTGTTTGAAAGAGTTGAGTGGGTAGGGCTTGACAGACAGGTTTCAAAGTGCACTCAGGCATATGGGCTTCTGCTTGTCGGATCTGAAGGCTTAGGATCCAAGAAGGAGGTAGAGAGTAAAGGGGATATCACAATAGGAACCGAGCCTGTCTGATCCGACGACTGTGGATTCGAGGGCGGACCAAAGGACTTCGGATCAGAGGTAGTCAGATCACAGATCTTCCTCAATTTCTCTAGTGGCTCCAAAGAAGCCCATTTCCTGGAGTCTGAGAAAACCAGGAGTACTTTAGAGGGAGTTTGCGCCCCAGAGGAAGCAGGGAGCAAGCCTTTAAGTATTAATTTGTTGTGTCTATCCGAGAGAGCCATTGGGTTGAAGGTGGTGCAAATATCACAAGAATTAAGAGGATCAGCACCAATTGGGGATCTTAAGCCCACAAAAAGTGCACTTTTTGAAGCCCGTTGGTTTGTCGGTCATACTAAGGCCATGTAACCTAAAGGGAAGAGAAAGGGTTAACTATGTACACATAAAATCTAACTTTTTTTTTGTCCTAGGAACACAAAAAAAAAGAGAAGAATCAAAGGGAAGATGAACGAACCAGAACAGAGAAGAACACAACGGTGAAATCCTGATGCCAGCCATAACTAGTGAGGGAGAGGAATGTTATAAAGTCTAAAAATAACAAAAGGAAAGTTTGAGTAGAATTGGATACAATAATCAGACAAAAATATCTCTTACAAGCTTGAGAGGGTGATCCGCTATCTTACCACGATGATGGCAAATGAGATCTGAGGAGTTAGGGACAGAATAGAGCATTATGGGTAGAGGGAGGAGCTTGAGAATTGGATCTGAATTCTTTTGTATGCAGGCTGAGTCGTATCCAAGGCCATCTGTGAGGAAGAATGAAAACTGACATCATCAGATCATGTCTGCTTTTTTAGGTGCAGCAGGCTGATTGCCAGAGAAACTGCAAACTGTGACAAACACAATGCTGACAGAAATGGGGCTGGGTCAGAGGAAGGATTTGGAAATTCCACTTTTAACAAATCACATTATCTTTTAGGTACTAACTCAATATTCTCTTACTGTAAACGTTGATTCATCCTGGACATAATCTCAGTGAAAGAGAATCTCTCACATGGAGTATCAGATCCACAGGTTCATAGGGGTTTACCAGGCTATGAATGGGAAGCTCATGCCAGTGGATAGGTGGCCTTTGGGTGATCTCTCTCTGTCTCTCTCTCTCTGTCTCTCTCTCTCTGTCTCTCTCTCTGTCTCTCTCTCTCTCTTGCAGGTGTCTGGTGACATACATACAAAAGGGAGCATTGTACTCAATTATTGGTCTGGTGAGGACAAAGTATAATGGGATTATAACATTTTTTTCTATCTAGATGTGATGTCTTTAACTTATTAAATGTGCACATAGAAGGATTTTCGTACCACTGTGGATAGATGGTGATTGAAGTTCAGATTGCTATCAACCTGAGTACCCAGATCACGTACCACTGGGTCTGCGGTCATTTGAGAACCACGTGGCCAAAGTGGTTAGAAAAACATTTTATATAGCCCACCTAATCATGAAGGGATTCACATCTAGATCAGGGGAGGTCATCATGCCTCTTTACTCATCCCTCATCAGGCCCATAATTGAGTACAATGCCCCTTTTGGGATGTACCTTACCAGACACCTGCAGCAACTGGAAAGACCCCAAAAGTACCTCACCAAGAGGATCAAAGGGCTCAAACAGATGCCATATGCTGCCCGGTTAAAGAAACTCCAGCTCTACTCAGTGGCATACTGCCTGTTCAGAGGCGATCTGTGCCTGATGTACAAAGCCATGTCCAACCCGGAATTAATGGACATGCTGCACCTCAGAAAATCCAAATCCCATCGAGCTACGCCGAGAGACTTGAACCTCAGCACTGAAATAAATAGGACATGCTGGAGGGACAGATTCATAATCCAGAGGCTCCCTTCACTCTGGAATAAAATCCCAGTCCAGGTTAGGCAGAGTCCCTCATTGACTCTCTTCAAGAGAAATCTTGATGAGTGGATGGGAGATCGTAGGTTTACCCCGGGTATCACTTCTGTGTCACTGTTAGACAGAGGCACAGTATACTAACCTCGAAAAAGGGCATAGCAAAATAAATTTAAAATGGGTGGCGAAAGCCAAACACATTCTGGCTAGACTTATAAATGCCCTAGGGCAGATAGCCTAGTATGAACCTATGAACCTATTTTGCAATTAGCAGTGATGTTAGCTTTCACAAAGGGAATAATGTATTTTTTGGATTTAGCATCAGTCCGTGGCTTCAGCACCAATCATATGTCTGCATTAATCCTTTCTGCAATATATTAGCATTGCTGGGGGACTCAATGGTTGCTCTTAATTTGCAATCATCAGTGAACTTGGCCAGTCACAGACCGTCCACGTTTGCCTGGACTTCTGAGAAATACAGTTCCAATAGTAAAGGGCCCAGCAAAGAAACCTGTGGTATGCTACTGGTGAATGGTCTTTTGCTAGAGGTGTAGTCACCCACTTGGACAGTATATGTTATGTCTGTACGCCAATGGGCTACCCATCTGGTGATGTAGGGGTTAATGCTCAACTGGGAGAGTTTCTCTATAATAACTGACTGGGGGATTACGTCAAATGCCTTAGCTAGGTCAAGATAGGTGGTATGAACCGTCTTTGCCTCATCCAGGGCTTTGGTGACCTTCTCGAAGAAGTCAACCAGGTTTAACAGACATGATCTACCCTTAACAAATCTGAAATGGGTTGGGTCCAGAGTCTCGAGATTGCTGATAAGGTCTTCTCACTTTTTAATTTCTCCAAGGCTTTTGGGGTGCTAATACCCTGATGGTAATGGACCCCATTCCTAAGTCAAAACTTGATTAAAGTTCATGAAATTAATACTGTTTCAATCTTTGATGTTAGCCAGATGTGCCCAGTAATGACGACTCCCGCAATTCATACAGAGTTGTGTGTTAGCAGTAACATCTAAGTACGACTGTAAATTATTTTTTATAAGCCCCGTTGCTCCTACTACTATTGGACTGTTTGGCTATCCTTCTTCCACACTGCCACTGTTTCTGCCTGCAAATCCTGGTATTTTAAAACTGTGCGTCTCTCTGTAATTAAGACACGCTAGTCACTGGGTCTAGCAACTTCAATGATCAATGCTACTTCTGTCTTCTTTTCATGGAAAATTATATCTGGTTTTCTCATCTATTTTTTGAACTGTTGGTAATGGGTGATTCCAAGTGATATAAACTTCAGCATTTTCAATGTTGCTTTGTGGCTTGTGTTTACAATGTTTTTCAGCTACTTCAATATCATAATGTTTGCATAATCCCCAATGCAACAGTCTTGCCACATTATTATGCCTTTCAGTATACAGTCCTTCTGCCGTTAGTATCACAACCAGCAACAAGGTGTGTGACTGTTTCCAATTCTGTTTTACAAAACCAACATTTGTCTGCTTCTCCTACATGTTCAATGGACTTTGTAAGCCAATGTGTATGTAGTCCACTATCTTGGGCTGCCATTAGCCTTTGTCTTTTGGTATAAATTCAGCTCTCCTTAACCATTCCTACATTCTATCATGATCAACATGAGGTTGTTCCAAGAGTTTTCTGTACTTGCAACTATATTTATGCATTTTTCATACGTCTTGCCTTCTCATCTGATCCTTCATCTTATATTCTTTCTTCTGTTTTTTGGTACATTCATTCGCTGCCTGATCTACTAGTGGTTTGATTTCCATTCCTGCTTGACAACAATATGCTTCAGCTAAACTAAGCAGGGAAGTCACCTGAAACTTATTCTCTTCATGTTTTAAAACATTAACTACATTTGGGTCTTGTGTGATCAGCAGATATATATGCAGTCCTACAACTGCAGATCTATACATGTATTCATTTTCAAGGAGACCCATACCTCCTTTAGAATGGAGGGTGAATATACAAGTCTTAGTATACACTGATTTTTATAAATCATTTGATAAACATGAAGCATCCTTGTTTTCCTGTCTAACCAATTCAACACTTTCTGGGGCCAATCAATCACTCGAAAACTGTAAGTTAGGACAGGAAGGACAAATTGGTTTATAGCTTGGACTTTGTTCCTAGATGTCAGCACTATTTTCAGTATTAATTTTAGTCTTCTAAAATATTCCTTACTAAGTTTTATTCACATTTCTTCATGTTTTATTGTTAATCCTTCATTAGTTCACAAATATTTATACACTCCCTCTTGCTCAAGTTCTTTTACATCATATTCCTGTCCCAGGCTGAGGTTTTCTTGGTGCTGCAGCCTTCCTGCTTTAACTCATTCATTTCAATGGAGCTCAGGAAGTTTGCACTGTAACTTCCAAAGGGCAGAGCCTAAGCCTTTTGACAGAATCAAATTATGTCCTCCCATTTCAAACAAATGTTCATATTTCTGGAACCATAAGAGTTATGAAAGAAGTATAAATGGCAAACTCTTCAGCACAAACTATATTTATAGTGGTAGTATTCTTTAGGTTCTAAATCTTAAACTAAATGTTATAAGTCACAGTAAACAAGAATTACATTTGTGATATTTTGTAAACAACTTACAATATCTCAGCAACCACTCAAATTACACACATACTGTCACAGCAGCATTTTATTCATCTAGCTGAGAGCTTTCATACAAGTGTAAGGAGTTTTGTCTGTTACTTGGTAATTGAGATATTTTAGGAAAATGTGAAAATTGCATTTATATAAATTAATATGATAAAAACAACAGTTAAACACTAGACACAGGTTGAGTATTAATGCAGTTGAGTTTGCCACTGTGTAAGCTTTAAGATAAAATATTTTAAAACCTTGTACACAGCACGGTTTTGGAATTATTGACGCAAATATGAACAAATACTTGATGCCTAAAGATGTCAATAGGAGTTAACTGCAGATGCACCTGGAGGCATCACTCAGATGTAATAAGCTATAGGTTGCTTTTGCACATCAAGACCAAAAGACATTCTATCATTTGGAAAAGTTTTGACCACTTGTAGTTCTGCTTTCAGTTCCTTATCTAATGAACTATGCATTTTTAAATCATCCACAAAAAGAAGATGAGAAGTCTTGACACTGTTGTTTTCTGGGAGCCAAACTGCAGACATGACCTAATCTGTTAAGTAGATAGCTTAATGGGTTAAGGGCAAGACAAAAGAGCAGCAGTAACAAGAGTCACCCTGGAATATCGCCCTTTTAATTAAGGTCTATAATGATAACTTCCATGGTGTTGGAGTTCAGGCTAGTCAACCTTATGGGTCTATAGTTCCCAGGTTCGCCTGATGGTCCCCCCTTTGTGCAGAGGGATTACTGTTGCTGTCCACCATTCTGCTGGAAAATAGGCAGTCCACCAGCTGTGGTTAAAAAGGGATCCAATTGGGTCTGCTAGGTCATGTTTTAAGTTGTTTAAAAGGCAACCTTGAATGTTGTCTGGTCCCAATGATTAGGTTCATAGGTTGGTACTAGGCTATCGGCCCCTAGGGCCTATACAAGCCCAGCCATAACAATTCCCTGGCTATTTCTTCCCACACTATTTACTTCCCTTGACCCCTGTCTAGCAGGGCGACTGACGTGATCCCCGGGGTGAATTTCCTTTCTCCCATCCAATCGTCAAGGTTCCTTTTGAAGAGCGCCAAAGAGGCACTTTGCTTTGCATGTATGGGTAGTCTATTCCAGAGTCAGGGGAGTCTCTGGGTCAGGAACCTATCCCTCAAGCATGTTTTGTTTACTGTGACGACAATGTTTAGATCCCTGAAGCGTGTGGCTCAGAGATTGGGATTTCTTTAAGTGAAGCATGTCCAAAAGCTCTGGGTTTGACATGGCCTTGTATGTTAAGCAGAGATCGCCTCGGAGTAGATGATATGCAGCAGAGTATAGCTGGAGTTTTTTAAGGCGGTCAGCATAGGGCATCTGCTTTAGGCCTGTGATTCTTTTAGTGAGGTATTTCTGCGGCCTTTCCAGTTGTTGCAGATGTCTTGAGAGGCACATACCAAATGGGGCATTGTATTCTATAATGGATCTAATGAGGGATGTGTACAGTCGGACAATGACCTCCTTTTTTTTTCTGGATGAAAAGCCCTTCAGTAAAACAGCCAATCAGAAAAACAGTTCACTGTACCTATCCAGGAATGTCCAAAGGGCAGTTTCAGGTGTACTCTCCGGTCCAACTGGTGAAGCTGGGCATTTTGAGGCCATGTTACAATTGCCTCATGTACACAGACAACCCTCTCCTCCTTCCGCCAAACACTAATACATGTGAGAGATGCAATTATACAGCCAAACTGGAGGCTAAGCTCTCTCAACCCAAGACTGGACCAGGCAGTCAAGAGGAGAAGGGAATTACCTGCATCACACCAACAGTCTCGCATAAACCTATGAAACTAACACCGGCAAAAAACACACATAAATACACAAAAACATACTCGGAGGCACTAAATAAAAATTTGCAAAAGCAACAGAGACCTCCAAAGCAGACATCCAAGCAACCTCCACCCCCTCAACACAAACCATGAAACGCATACTTCACAAAACCAATGTGCCACAAAATCACAGCCCTTAAGGCAAAATAACATACACAACACACTAGTAATAGGTGACTCTGTACACAGGCACACTGATGTCCCACTCACTAGGCTGAACAGGGAGAAGGTTACTACTCTTAGCTGCCTGTCAGGTGCCAGGATCCGCCACATAATACAAGCACTCAGGTCACTCCAGAAAGTACAGTTTTGTACCTACCATAAATGTAGATGTTCGAGTGCTAATACAGCTGCAGACATAACAGATAGGTTCTCCTGCTGTCAGGCGGGTCCTCGGTCGGCCGAATTCCAAAGTCTAGGTCCGGCGTCGGTTGTTGTCGCTTCTTCCCTGACGTCAGTGCGACAGGGGTATAAAGGAACCAGCAGACGCCATTTTCTTCAGTTTTTCTTGCCCCAGATGTCAGGTGCCCCCAGAAGGAAGGCAATACATAAATTTGTGTTATAAAGCAATGCAATATAATCAAAATACAGTAGTTGCAAGCAAATACACCATAAATGAATACCCCAATCAGGTTGTATGAGGATGTGTTAGCCAATAGGCCCGTCCCAAGAGGGGAAGGAGGGAGGGAAACCTGGACTGCAGCTGTATTAGCACTCTAACATCTACATTTATGGTAGGTACAAAACTGTACTATGTTCACCGTGCATACAGCTGCAGTCATAACAGATGGGTAGAATCCCAAAGCTAAGAAAGGGGTTATAGGCACTAGGTGGAACTAGGAGGAGCCAGGATGCCCTGCAAGACTGCAGTGGCAAAGCCTGCTCTAGTTTTGGAGTATAATGGTAGGTGGTAGTGCTTGGAGAAGGTATGCACAGAACTCCAAGTGGCTGCTTCCAAAATATCTTTGGTAGGAACTCCTCTGAGGAAAGCTGCAGAGGTAGCTGTGGCCCTTGTGGAGTAAGATCTGATGCCTGTAGGTACAGTTTTGCCATGAAAAGAATAGCAAAAGCATATGCAGTGGGCTATCCATTTTGAGATTGTCTGTTTGGAAATTGGCTTTCCTTGAGCTCCTACAGCATAGGACACAAAGAGCTGTTCTGATTTTCTGGAAGGCTTTGTTCTGTCCAAATAATAACGCAGTTGTCTGTGGATGTCCAAGGAATGTAGTAATCTCTCCCCTTTGTTTTGAGGATTAGGATAAAAGGTAGGTAAGTGTATGGCCTGATTCAAAGCTACCCTGGATACCACTTTAGGCATAAAGGACGGGTTGGTTCGTAAGGAAACTCTGTCCTGATGGAAGATGATAAAAGGCTGCACAGCCATGAGAGCTTGTAGTTCTGAAACTCTACGAGCTGAGGTAATAGCCAGAAGGAAATCTGTTATTGCAAATCTGATGAGGCAAGCTGGCTCAAAGGGAGGCAAGGTCAGTTTTTCCAGAATGAAATTTAGATCCCAAGCAGGTATTGGTTGTTTCCTTGGGGGTCTTAGATTCTTAGCCCCTCTGAGGAACTGTCTTAAGAGAGGGTGAGAGAATAAGGGTGGATCAGTGTTGTATTCTGCAGAAATGGCTGAGGCATGGATTTTGATGGAGGAGAATGAAAGTCCATTGCTTAGCAGCTCAGCTAGATACTGTAGTATTTGAGGTAAATTCAGTTTTCCAGGATCCTGACCCTTTTTCTCATTCCAGACACAAAACCGTTTCCATTTTATGGGAGTAAGCTTTTCTAGTGGACGGCCTTCTGGCCTCCAAAATGACATCCTGCACATCCTTGGAGAGTAGGGTCTGTTGTGATGCTAAGGAATCTTCCATGCGGCTAGATTGACTGTTTTTAGCTGGCTGTGAAGAGTTTTGAAGCTGTGCTGAGTCAGAAGAAGAGGCATTAGAGGCAGGGTCCATGGTGGGGAATGTGTCAGGCTCCTCAGGAGTGGGTACCAGTGTTGTCTTGGCCAGTCTGGAGCAATGAGAATCATCTTTGGTCTGTCTGCTCTGGTTTTCAATAGAACTTTGGGCAGCAGAGGAAGAGGTGGGAAGGCATAAACTGTCATTGATGTCCAACTGAAAGAGAGCGTCCACTCTCCAGGCCTTTGGATGGAAAATCCTTGAGCAGAATTTTGTCAATTGGTGATTTTTGTGGGAGGCAAAGAGATCTATGTTTGGCCTTCCCCATGCTTGGATTATTTCTGTAAAAACTTTTGGATGCAACTTCCATTCGTGTGGATCTGTCATATTTCTGCTTAGGTTGTCTGCCAGCGTGTTTTCCTTGCCTGGCAAGTACTGTGCTTGTAGTTCGATTTGTAAGTCCATGGCCATGTTTCAAAGTGACATGGCCAGTCTGCATAGGGGGTATGAATGTGTTCCTCCCTGTTTGTTTATGTACCACATAACTGTGGTGTTGTCCGTTCTTATCAATAGTTGACCTGGTTGCAGAAGGTCTTTGAAAGCTATAATAGCATTTATTACTGCTAGCATTTCCTTTTGATTGATGTGAAGGTGCTTTTCTTTTTAGGACCATTTGCCCTGAATGCACCGATCTGTCATGTGCGCCCCCCAGGCGTAGTCCGAGGCGTCTGCTGTGATGACTTGATTTGCTTGAGGCTTGCTGAATGGAAGACCTGTGTTTGTTTGGCATGCTTGAGCCCACCACAGAAATTCCTTTTGTAGACATGGAATTAGTGGTATTATTGTTTCCAAACTGTGGCTGTGTTGAGACCATAGGTTTTTCAGGTACCATTGAAGTTTCCTCATATGCAGCTTTGCACATGGGATTAGTAAGATGCAAGATGCCATGAATCCCAGAGCCTGCAGGATTTTCCTTGTAGTCAGCCTGGTGCAATTTGCTAGTGCTCTGAAGTATTGAGTTAGTTGCCCTGCTTCTCTGGCGTGAGGTAGGCCATCTGGGTGTTTGTGTCCAAGTTGGCACCCAGAAAAATTATCCTCCGAGAGGGTATTAGCCTTGACTTCTTTTTGTTGACTGTGTATCCCAGAGAGTTCAACAACATTATTACATAAGCCAGATGTTTCAGAAGAATGTGCTTGCTGTCCGCTTGGATCAGGCAGTCATCCAAACAGGGGTATATTTGTATCCCTTGAAGTCTGCAGTAGGCAATTACTGATGCCAGGCATTTCGTGAATACTCTGGGCGCAGTAGATAAGCCAAAGGGCAATGCAGAGAATTGATAATGGGTTGAACCTGCAAGAAATCTGAGGTATCTTCTGCAATTTTGTCTGATTGGGACATGCAGGTATGCCTCCTTGAGGTCCAATGTTACCAGCCAAGACTCCTTGCCCAGCATGGGAAGAAGCTGCTGTAGAGTGAGCATCTTGAATTTTGGTGCAGTAGAAATGTGTTTAGGATGGATAGGTCCAAAATAGGTCTCCAATCTTTTCCCTTCCTTGGTACCAGGAATAGTCTGGAATAAAAACCTTGCCCTTGTTCGTGCGTAGGTACCTCTTCAATAGCTTTCATGTCTATGAGATCTGTAATTTGCCTTTGTGCCTCTGCCCTTTGATTGTGTGGCAGGTTTGGCATGCCTCTCATTTTTGGAAGGGTGTGAAAATGGAATCTGTAGCCTCTGTTTATAATGTCCAGGATCCATTTGTCTTTTGTGACAATATGCCAATTTTTTGAAAATAATGCCAGCTTTCCTCCTAAGGGGGCTGCCATTTGAGTCTTGCTTGGCATGCAAAGGGGAAAGTCATTGGGCTTGCTTTCTGAATGATTGCGAGTTATCCTCACCACCTCTTTGTGTAGGAGCTTGCCATTGTCTGCCTCTAAACGATCCTTGGGATTGTCCTCTGCCCCTCAGGCGCCTGTATCTACCTCTTTGGGGTCTGTCCGTGGCTGGAAAGGACCAATTTTTGGAAGGCCAATTTCTACTAAAACGTGGGGGTTGTACCTGTAGAAAATCTTTCACAGTTTGCATTGATTTAGCCTTTTCCTCCATTTTCCTTAATACCTCCTCAGCATTAGCACCAAATAATACATCCTTTTGTAGACGGGCATCTAGTAATTTAGCTTTGACATGATCAGGCAAGGTTTGTTCCTTGAGCAAGGCATGTCTACGTATGACTGATCCTGTAACAGCAGCTCTACATGAGGCCTCTAGAGCATCAAAACCACATTGTAAGGTATGCTTACCCACTTGTTCTGCACTATGCATCAAATCCTGCAACTCCTTCAAGTCTGGTTGTTCAGGTTGTGACATTTTACTTTTCAATTGTGATAATAACTGTTGGTATTTTAGCATATGGAACTGACAGTTTAAGGTCCTCATGGTTAAGGTAGCCGAGGTATATACCTTTTTCCCCCACCTTTCTAAGGATCTGGAATCTCTCTCGGAATGTAATGGATTTTTAGCAGTGGAGGCCTTAATTCCCTTGGGGCCCTGTGAGATGGTTTCTGGGTCAGCAACATGGCTTTTGTATAGAAATTGGTGTGAGTCAGGAACCCTGTAGTACCTGTCAGGCTTGACTGGGGCTGGAGGCAGAGAATCCGGGTTAAGGCAGGCCTCCGAGTAAACATCATCTAGGATGTCCAAGACAGGAGGTATAGCCAGAGGCCTGTGCTGAGGTAGCAAGAGAAATTCCCTAAGCCTTTTCTTGGAATCTGAATAATCTTGGCCATCCCAGTGGAAGTGTTCCCTTAAGGTATGCAAAGTTTCCCCAAATGAGTAATCCTCTGGGGGGGATACAGAAGGAATGGACTCCTCCACATCAGAGTCTTCAGATTGCGTTGGTTTAGACGTGCTGAGGAGGGATGCTGGGTATACTGGGAAAAGGATGCTAAGGATGGAGCTGCCAGGTAAGAAGAAAAGAAGAAGGCCTAAGATAAGGTTTACAGATGTGGTGAGAGAGGAGATGCAGGTGTTTAGTGTGACACAGCAAAATGCAGAGGACAGGAAGAAATGGAAACAGATGATCCACTGTGGCGACCCCTAATGGGAAAAGACGAAAGAAAAAGTAGCATTAGTAGTGATGGACTCCTGAGGGGGGAGTCCAAGTGTCTCTTCTTCCTAGGGACTTCTTCAGTTGGGTGCTCCAGAGAACTATTGGAAGTAACAGTAATACCCTGCCGAGTAGCCTTGGGACTTTGGTCTGGCTGTCCCTGTGGAGCAGAATGATGGGGCTCAAGGCACAGAGACATATGGAATCCAGAGGGGGAATCCGAGGCGGCAGGAATCGTCCATCCTTAAGAAGCAGAAAACATGATCTCCAACACCTCAAAGACAGAATGCTCTGGGAGAAAAGTCGAACAAGCCATGTCTCTGCCCCTTCGACTTCCTCAGCCACAAAGGCAATCCACCAAGGCAGAGGTCAGAGCCATGCTATTCAGTGCCAAAGCTCAGAGGGGCAGAGACAGCTCCAACAGCTTTGGAGTCTACTCTAATGCCTCAGATCTGACGGGGACTCTTCGGCTCAGAGTCAACTGGCTCTGAAACACTTGGAGCTGGTGTCCTCAGAGAAAGCCTCGGAGCCAAAGATACTATGATCTTTGAATCCGAACCAGATGGCCCTGAGAGACTTGGATTTAAGGGCTCCGAAACAACAGGTCAGATTGGAGAAGGAGCCAAGACCAATGGTGTAGTATTAGTAAAGGCTTCCTGACATGAAGGGGTAGAAGGCAGAACTCTCACCTGAGTATGTGCCAAGAGAAATGTCCTCATCATTCTCTCCACATCAGCCTTGGACAGATTTCTGGAAGAATGAGATGTCGTCACTGAGGGAAATGTGGAATGCTGGCAGTATTCCAAAAAAGTAGATGGTACCCGAGAGGGTACTGGATCTGCTGTGGGGGAGTAATGGGTTCTAGGTAACTATTTTGGATCTGAAAGGATAGGATCCGATGAAGCAGATTTAACTTTCCAATGCCAACTTCACGGAAAGAGGAGGAATCAGATCCAATTTCTTTTGTTTTTTTTCTTAGGAGGTTCCATTATCGTGAGGATGGGGTTGAAGAACCAGATAGATCCAAATGCTTTCCAGACAGCTCCTTTGGTTTAGGTTTGCACAGTTGAGCCCCAGATAGAGCTTCAGAGAAGGACAGTAGCAAGCCTTTCAGAATTAGTTTGTTTGTTCCATCAGTGATGGCCCAAGGATTAAATGACATGCAAATTTTGCAATCTATTTGAAGATGTTCTGGACCTAGACAATAGATGCATAAAGTGTGAGCACCGGAAACTGGTAATTTGTGACCACATTTCTGACATTCTTTGAATCCCAAAGGCTTTTCTTTTTTTTACTCAGTAAAGAGAAAGAGAGCGATAGAGATCAACACTGGTATCAACAATACACTCAATGTGTAGAAAAGGGGAAGGAAGGTTTACCAACAATCGTAACAAGAAATACATAAAAGTGTAGGAAAGAGAGGTGAAGCAAAAATAAAGCAGTTATGTACTCACAATAACGTTCCATCTGAGTAGCTCTACTTCATTTGTCTTCAAACTGTGGGTATTCAGATCTGGATTGGGTCCAAGACGGCCGCATCATAAGCATCTGTTCTGAGCTCCAAGTTCCTTCTCCTACCCATAATGCCCCTCCATCTCCTTCCTTCCCTCAGATCGAGTTTGCTGAATCAGAAAACATAAGCCCGACCCAAATAACCTTATCACTACAGGTTCACACAATCTAAACCAAGTATAACCAGGAGAGCAACAAAAGTGCACCTCTCCCATATACCAAAATAGGAAGATAGTGACAAGGTCGGGGGGGGGGGGGACGGAGGGATGGTTGAAGGTAAATGAAGTACAACTACTCAGATGGAACATTATGGTGAGTACATAACTTCTTTATGTGAAGTAGTTTACTTCATTTGGTCTTCAACCTGTTGGACAGGGTCCCCACCTACCAACATCTGGGTGGCCCTATGGAAGGATATTTTGGAGCATTGCAGAGCCAAATGATGCCCTACTCCTGGATACAATGTCCAGTTTATAACGGGATATGAAGGTATGAAGACCACCCCCCACTCTGGAATTATAGATAAGCTCACTAAACTAGGTATAAATCTCTATGTCACAAGATGAGTTGCCAAATGGCTCATGGACAGAACCCACACTGTGAAAGTAGCGGACTCCAAATCAGACTTCAGACCACTAACAAGTGGAGTACCACAGGGTTCAGTCCTAGATCCTCCCCTGTTTGGTATCTACTTCTCTGAAGTACAGGCTAACACAGAAGGTCTTTGGCTAACAAAGTCTGCAGATGACTGCAAACTAGGAGCCATAATCAAAACTCCTAACAATGTGGACATACTACAAAAGGGCCTCACTGAGACAGATACCTGGTGTCAAAGCCATGGCCTGAAGCTCAGTGCCAAAAAGAGTATTGTCATCCCCTTTGGTAAAAACTCTGTACCCATGAACTACCACATAGCTGGTAGTCTACATAACGCCACAAATGTGATAACAGACCTTGGGACACAGGTGGACAGTAGTCTCTCCTTTGATAATCACACCGCCACAGTGGTCAGAAAATCCTTCTAAGTGGCTCACCTCATCACAAAAGGTTTCTCATCCAGAAAAAAGAGGTCATTGTTTCCCTCTATTCATCACTCATTAGACCCATTATAGAGTACAACGCCCCTTTTGGTATGTACCTCATAAGACATCTACAACAACTGGAAAGGCCACAGAAATATCTCACAAAGAGGATTACTGGCCTCAAACAGATGTCCTACGCAGACAGTCTCAAAAAACTCCAGCTTTACTCAGTCGCATATCGCCTACTCAAGAGGCGATCTCTGCCTAACATACAAAGCTATGTCAAACCCAGAGCTGTTGGACATGCTCCACTTAAAGAAATCCCAATATCTCCGAGTTACACGCTCTAGGGACCTAAACCTTGTCACCACAATAAACAGAACATGTTGGAGGGATAGATTCCTGTCCCAGAGACTTCCCATACTCTGGAACAGACTACCTATGTCAAACAGAGCTCCTCATTAGCACTCTTCAAGAAAAATCTTGATGATTGGATGGGAAATAGGAAATTCACCCCAGGGATCACTTCTTTGGCTCTGCTCGACAGGGGCACAGGAAAATAATTTTCTTGGGTGACAAAAGCCAGGCTACATTTTTGGCTAGGATTCTATAGGCCCTAGGGCCAATAGCCTAGTACCTACCTATGAACCTAAGTAGCTGCAGAACAAATGTCATACAGCGACACTCTAGACCAGAAGGCCGCTGAAGTTGCCATAGATCTAGTAGAATGGGTTTTGATCATACTTGGTGGGGAAATGTCTTTGTCAGAATATGCCTGACTGATACATTGGGAAATCCATCTAGCAATGGTGACCTTGGAGACTGGTTTAGCTAAAAATGGTTTGGAATAAGACACAAACAGTTGGTCTGATTTACGGAAAGACTTTGTTCTGTGTAAATAAAACCTCTGTTGCCTAAGAACATCCAATAAATGTAACTTGTATTCACCCTTGTTTTGGAAATTTGGGAAGAAACCCGGAAGATTGATAGTTTGATTAATATTGTTTTCGGAAGCCACTTTTGGTAGAAAGGAAGGGTTAGTGCGCAGGGAAACCCTGTCCTTTTGAAAAAATATATATGAAACTTTAATGGACAAGGCTGGAAGTTCTGATATCCTCCTGGCCAAAGTGATGGCCACCAAACAGGCAGCTTTCCAAGAAAGAAATTGCAAATCTACTGTCGCCGCTGGTTCAAAAGGTGGGAAGACTAAAGCTTGTAAGACAAAGGTAAGGTCCCAAGGAGTTGTTGGATCTTTCATTGGAGGTTGCAGCATAAAAGTCTCTTTAAGGAAAGTCTTGCAAAGCCTAGACGAAGCTAAGAAAGCCATGTTTTCCCCCACATGGAAGTTAGTGATGGCAGCCAGTTGAACTTTTACAGTAGAAGAACTAGCCCCTTTATGAAAAATACCAGATAGAAACTCGAGAATAGCCGGAACTGGAGCCGTAAAGGGATCTACGTTCCGTTGAGAGGCCCAAACAGAAAAGTGTTTCCATTTGCTACGGTATATCTTTCTGGTAGAAGACCTATGAACAGCCACCAGAATAGTTTTAACTGGAGAGGATAAACCAGGAGTCCTAATCATTACTGGAACTGCAGCAGCCAAGCTGTAAGCTTCAGACTGTCCAGGTCAGGGTGAGAAATAAGATCCGGAACCGGATCCAAGATCCATGATGGAACTACTAGGTGAGACCAAAGAGAGGGGAACCAGACTTGGCGAGGCCAGAATGGGGCAATAAGGATTACTATGCTCCCCAACCTGTGAGCTTTCTGAAGAAACTTCGGGATGAGAGATAATGAAGGATAAGCATAAAGAAGACCGGGAGACCAAGCATGAACCAGTGCATCTCTGAGGACTTCCCCCTGAAGGGGGGGGGTTCAGAGTGAAGAACTCGCTGCATTCTGCGTTGGAAGGAGATGCGAAGAGATCTTAGCAAGGCCAGACCCACTTGAGGAAGATCTGCTCTGCTACTGAAGGATTCAGAGACCACTCATAAGGCATCAGAATAGTCCTGCTGAGCCTGTCCACTAAAATGCTGGACCGTCCCAGAATGTGCGTTGCCACAAGAAAGTGGCCAGTGGAAACCGCCCATTCCCACACTCTCGTGGCTTCTCGGCAAAGGGGGTAAGATCTGGTTCCACCCTGCTTGTTGATATACCAGACTACTGACATGTTCTCTGACTGGATGGCAATAATCCCTAGAGGTAGATAGGCATGAAGGGCCTGCAACGCTAGAAGAACCGCCCTCATCTCCAGGACACTGATATCCAAATTGGTCTCAGACGGGGATCAAGTTCCTTGGACTGTCCTTCCCGAGAAATGCCCCCCCCCACCCGAGCTGGGAGGCATCCATGGTCACTGTGGTTGTGGGGAACGATGGAAGAAAGGGACGTCCTTGGACAAGATCCGGGGAGAGAATACACCAGATGAGTGACTTTCTGCAAGCCCGTGACATGCATATCGGATGAGACAAAGGCATGACCAGAAGGGACCACTGAACCACTAACATCCACTGGAGTACTCTCATGTGAAGATAGGTGAAGTTTAGGAGGTTGTTGGTGGCTGCCATGGAACCAAGAGCCCGTAGAACTGTAGCTGCTGAAGGGGTGGAGGATTGAAGAACATAAGAGACGTGAAGTTTCAGATTGTTTACCCTCTCTGGGGTAAGATACTCTCATTTGTATAGTGTCTAGCCAAGCTCCAATGAAGTCTAAACTCTGGACTGGGGCCAGTGAAGATTTGCTGAGGTTGACCAATTGTCCAGGTAGTGTTGACCTGGATTCCCTGAAGCCTCAGGTGGGTCAGTACCCCTGCCATGACTTTGGTGAACACCCTGGGGGCTGTAGTGAGACCAAAGGGTGGAGCCCTGAACTAATAATGATTGGCTCCCAGCCGGAAGCTAAGAAACCTGTGGGAGCACCTGTTCATCTTGATATGATAGTACGCATCCTGGAAGTCAATCAAGCACATCCAATCTTCTGCCTGCAGATAGGGCAGAATGGACTGAAGCGTGACCATCTGGAATTTCTCCTTGGCTACTGACAGGTTCAGAATGGACAGATCCAGAATGGGTCTTAGGTCCCCTGTTTTCTTTGGCACTAAAAAGAATCTGGGATAGATGCCCAGTTCAGACTGATCTGGGGGGACGGGTTGGATTTTTGGTTTTCTTAGCAGCTTTTCTATCTCCAGTGCTGCTTCCTCCCTCTGCGTGGGTGGAACATCTGGGAGAAGCTTTGGTTGGGGAGGTGGGGCCACGAATGGGATGGAATAATCTGTGGATATGATTTTTACCACCCAACGATCTGTTGTAATGGACTTCCATTCCATTGGGTGTAAAGAAAGACAGCTCTCGACTGCCTCCAGAGATGAGCAGTCAGGCAACCCCTCAGGGTTGCTGTACGGGTCTATCCGAGAATGGTTCTCGAGACCAGAAGTTCTTTGGACTCCCTCTGCCTCTGGGCCGGCATCTGTCATAACCCCCTCTGCCTCTGGGGAAGAAGAGTCCTGAGTGTCCCAGGAGAATTGAGATTTCCGTAACCACATCTTCTTTGCCCCTTGCTGATTCCTTGAGGAGGATCTCTGAGGAAAAAAGAAGCGGATTCTGACGGCAGACAGTGTCTTCCCATCCTTCTCACTCTGGACTAGAGTTTCACATATGGACTTCCCAAACAGGAAAGAACCATCATAGGGTGCATTCGCAAAGGATGCCTTGAAGGGTTCTGAAAATTGACATAGCCGGAGCCAGGCATGGAGCCACATGGCAAAGCCAGACCCTGCCACCCTGGTGGCTCCTTCCATGGCATGGGAGAGGAGACACATGGACGTATTCGCAACTGCTTTCAGAGTGACCATGCATGCAGAGAACACTTTCTTGCCCTCTGCCAAAGTGGGCTCTGGGGGGGTGACTCAGCGACTTCCTTGACTAAGTCCCACTATAGTGGGATGACATGCGCCATGTAGTTCAGTGCCTTTATGGTAAAGGTTGCTGAAGCATAGACTCGCTCCCTAGATGATCCATTGTCCTGGGCTCCCAGTGAGGAGGATGGACCGTAGAAGCTCTCCTGCGTGAGCTCTTTCTTGGTGGCAGCTGCCACCACCATAGCATCTACTGTGGTCCCCTTACTCCAGCTGGTTCTGTCTGATGGGGGGGGGGGGCTAAGAATTTTGTCTGGCCTTTTCGAGATTGGCTCCATGGTGTCCGGCTCCTTCCATGCTCTAGAGGTGATAAGGTCCACCAGTGGATCTGCAGGGGGGACACCCAGGAGGTAGATGGGCCCATGCCGAATGCCTCCAGGAACACTGACTCGTCTTGGGTTGGTTTTTGGGCGGACCACCCCCCTCTTTGGCTTAGGAGTTCCATGACATCTCCAAAGTAGACATCTTTGGGGGAGGTGACCTGGGGGAACCTTCCCCTTTTTCCAAGTCGGTGTTGTCAGTGAGGAACTCTGGAGAGGAGTGACTGACTCTAACTGGGAGGAACATCAGGAATCTTGCATACAGTTGGAGATGGCAGAGAAAAGGGAACTACATAGCCTCTGAAAATAAATTCTCTGCATCCAAGTAACTGTTGTTAAATCTACCCAGGCTCTCTGGTGCAGGGATAGTCGACCCCCAATTGCCTCTGAAGGTGGATAATTGGACCTCCTTTCAGGAGAGCTGATAGGGTCCATCAGAGGTTCAAAGAGTACTAGAACCTCCCACCTCCTTCTCTGGACCCCTGGTTTTGCAGGCCTCCTCTGCTGCATGGGTGTCATCGTCTATTAGAGTTCCCTTCTCTGCCTCTAGGGGACTATATCCACATGTGTCCTGGAAAGGACCCTGGGACTTTCTGAACCACATCTTTCAACCACCTCATTGAGTCCTAGAAAAGGATCTTTGAGGGGTCAAAAAAGGTACTTCCACTGCAGACAGGGTCTTTCTATCCTTCTCGCACCTGAAGGTGTCCTTCATTTTTGAGCCACACAACAAACTGCTATCAAAGTGAGCACAGAGAAATGAGAACTTGAAAGGCTCTGCAAAATCACATAAACACATCAAACCATGCCTCCTAATGCATATGCCTGAACCCGGTGCCCTTGAGACACCTTCGACTGCATACAAAATAAGCCACTTGGATGAATTTGAAATAGACTAGACGACAGCCAATTAGGAGGCCACAGAAGACTGAGCCTCAACAGTAATGGTCCCTAAAAGGAATTTTGAAAGGTCTTTGAACAAGTCCCTTTGTAGTATGGTAAATGTGCCAAACAGTTCAGGGACCTAAGGCTAAAGGTCTCTTATGCATACACACGCTTCCAAAATCTGTCCATCGCCCTAGACTCCCTGTTAGGGGGATGGACAGAGGAACTCTGCTCAGCGAATTCCTTCTTAGTGGCCGCCGCCATGACCACAGCATCCACTGGCACCCC
>NC_056733.1:524808195-524925695 GCF_019279795.1 Protopterus annectens
TGAAGAGACCACTGCTCTAGTGGAGTGGGCCCTGACTGTGTGAGGCAACTCTTTGCCAAGAAAAAAGTGTCACAGAAGGATATAGTTCTGCGTATCCAGGAGGATACAATCTGTTTGGATACAGCTTTCCCCAGCGGCTTGGACTGAAAGGATACAAAGAGTTGATTGGACTTTCTAATGCTCTTAGTCTTATCAAAGTAAAACCTCAGTTGCAAGCGATCATCAAGGGTATGGAGCACTCTTTCACTGTAATTTTGTGAGAAAGTGAAGAAGGTGGGTAAATGGATAAATTGGTTAAGGGACAGTTCAAACACCGCTTTGGGCATGAAGGAGAGGTTAGTATGAAGAAAAACCCTGTCCTTACGGAAGATTGTGTAGGGTGGGGTAGCCATGAGTGCCTGTAGCTCAGAAACTCTCCTAGCTGAGGTGAGGGCTTCTAACAAAGACAGTTTTCCAGGTGCATATCTTTAAAGTGGCAGAGGCTGCCAGTTCAAAGGGGGCCATGGTAAGTTTCTCAAGCAAACAGTTCAGATTCCAAGGAGGAGGGATAGGCTTCCCTGGTGGTGTGATGTGGAGGACCACCTTAAGAAAAAGTTTTACCTCCAATCTAGATAATAAGGGAGGATCCATGGGTAAGGCTGGGCAGGCTGAAATGGCTGCCAAGTGGACTTTCACTAAGAGTATGAAAGTTCTGATTTTAGGAGCTCACACACACATAGGCCAATACTTCGAAGGGGTCTAGTTGCCTTTGAAGACACCTTTTGGAGAACTTTTCCCATTTCGTTAAATAGGATCTCCTGGTAGTTGGTTTCCTGGCCTCCTTCAGGGCAGACAGCACATCCTCCAATCACCCACAGGGTAAGACTGAGGGTTTGCAGATGAGAGTGGATGAGTGATCCCGTCTGTTGTGTAAGCAGATCCACCTTGTGAAGCAACTTGTGGAGACTACCCTTGGCAAGAGATAGAAAAAAAGGGAACCAATGCTGCCTTGGCCAATAGAGAGTCACCAGCAAGATGTTTGGTTTGTCCCTCTGAATCTTCAGTAGGACCTTTTGAATGAGAGGGGGTGGGGGGTGCATACAGGACCAGTCCCTTCCAGGGAACTGAAAATGCATCCACTTTCCAAGCTAGTAGAGATGGCAGCCTGAAGCAGAATAGCAGCATTTGTCTGTTCTGAGGGGAGGCAAATGGGTCTATTTGCAGAGTGGCCCACTGGTGGACAATGTCTAGGAAGACATCTCTGTTCAACATTCATTTGTGATTTTAAAACGGTGATTTGCTGAGGACATCTGCTAGATGGTTGTCCTATGATCGAATATAGACAGCCTGCAAGGTTACATTGTACTTCACAGCCAACTCCCAAGCCTGCATGGTCTTTTCTGCTGAATAAATAGGATCTGGTTCCTCCCACTTGTTGATGTACCACATCACTGTGGTGTTGCCTGTAAAGACTCGAGGACTAGGCTGTAGAAGCGGGAGAAAGGTTTTCAGAGTTAGGAAAAGAGCAGTAATTTCCCCTCACACTGATGTGTTTTTTCTTGAGGGAGGGCTTCCATTGGCCTTGCACCTTGAGATCATTCATAGTGGGCCCCCCATCCCAGGTCCAAGGCGTCTGTGTACATGATTTGGACTGCCTTGGATGGCTGTAGGGGCCGGCCTGGATTCTGCAATATGTGGTGTATCCACCAGCCTAACTCTTTTTTCAGGCAGGAAAGGAATCTGGAAATCCAGAGGGTGACTGTGTTGGGACCAGATATTCTTCAGATACCACTGGAACTTCCTCATGTGTAACCTAGCAATGGGTAGCATGGGAAGAGTAGCTGCCATGAAGCCCAGCATGCAGAGAAATTCCGTGGCTAAGATGAGTGAGACTTGGAGGAGGCTGTGGAAATAACTGGTTAAAATCCCGACAACACCAAGAAAGGGGGGGGGGGGTGTCCATATTCATAAAGGACACACACACTTCAAGGTTGGTGGTAAAGCACGATGCATCGGAGACCATCCAGGTGCAATTAACCATAGGCAAGACTGCTCTGCAATTTGTAGCATGTTACAGGCCACCCTCTCAAACTCAGGAACCTCACATGGCCTTCCTGAAAACACTGGAGGGGATAAATGTATCTCCAAATACCATCATACTAGGTGATTTCAACTACCCTAATATAGACTGGGAACACTACTCAAGCCCAAACACTCTAGCCCAAAGGTTCCTGGAGTTCATAAACTCAAATGCCATGGAACAACTAGTCACCATCCCCACAAGAGGAGAAAACATACTTGATCTCATCATCACGAACATGGGATCACAATTGTTCAACACCGGAAGTATACCCCTCACTGGTGAGATCAGATCATAAACTAATCTCGCTGGAGGTCCTCATCCCGCCCCCACCTGAAATAAAAAGACCACAGTGAAAAACTTCTCAAAAGCCGACTTCACACTTCTAAAAACTAGTGTGGTCTCCTTTAAGGCCCCTGAGCCAGTGGTAAACATTACTCAAACCGCTGAATCACTTACAAATGCCTTCTACCAGCACCTACAGGACTGCATGGATCAGGCAATCCCAAACAAAACTAAGACTCTTTGTACCAAAGGCAAGCGTCCAGTCTGGTGGACCCGGGCCATAAACAAGCTCTACAACACAAGGAGGAAACTACTACAAGATAGAGCAAAATCCTTGAAAGGTAAGACACCTTTGATCATTATAAGTAAAAAACTAAGAGCTCTCATAAAATCATCCAAGGCAAATTTTGAGAGAAAAATCGCCAAGGACTCAAAAGACAATCATACAGCCTTCTTTAGCTATGTTAGAAACCTAGGAGGAAACTCCCAGATATGCTCAGAATTAGTTCAAAATGATGTGAAGATTACTGAACCTACACACATTGCCAACATACTGGCTGACAGGTTCAGTGCAAACTTCTCCCCCCCCTCCCCTACAAAAGGAGAGATATCTATACCAGAGGATTGTAGCTCCCCAAACATCTCCAATGCCCAGGTGAGAACTGCTCTCTCCAAGGCAAAAAACACAGCATCCATGGGACCGGATGGTGTCCCCCGCTGTGTGCTCCACGAACTCAATGAGGAATTAAACCCGCAGTTTAATCTTAGCCTCACCTCAGGATACGTACCCAAGGAGTGGCGCACGGCGACTGTGGTCCCACTTCATAAGGGCGGTGCCTCCACCGACCCTGGAAATTACCGTCCCATTAGCTTGACAAGCCTTATCTGCAAAGCCATGGAGAGGATCATAATGGAACTCATAAATAAAGACATAAGGAACTTGCAGACTTTGGATCAATCCCAGTTTGGCTTTGTCAAAGGCAGATCATGCCTCTTAAACTTGGTTGACTTTTTCGAAACAGTCACCAAGGCCATTGATGAGGGCAAGGCAGTCCATACAGCCTACCTCGACCTGGCAAAGGCCTTCGACACAATACCCCACTCGGGTATCATTGAAAAACTCATCAGCTTAAATGTAAACCCATACATCACAAGATGGGTTGCAAACTGGCTAAGTGACAGAACCCACAGGGTCAGAGTTGCTGGCGCCATGTCAGACTCAAAGCCTGTCACAAGTGGTGGCCCACAGGGCTCAGTCCTGGGACCACTCTTGTTCGGCATCTACTTTTCTGAAGTACAAGCAAACACAGGAGGGTTATGGCTGACAAAGTTTGCAGATGACTGCAAACTGGGCCATAGTCGAAAACACATCTGACACAGATATCCTTCAGAAGGGCCTCACAGAAATGGATAACTGGTGCCAGAGCCATGGCCTAAAGTTAAACGCCAAGAAATGCATAGTCATACCCTTCGGGAAAAACAAGGTTACCCCTAGCTACCATATAGGTGGCAATCCACTGAGCACAGAAGAAGTCATCAGGGATCTGGGGACCCAGGTTGACAGTAACCTGTTTGACACTCATGTTGCCAAAGTAGTTAGGAAAACCTTCTACATTGCCCACCTGATCATGAAGGGATTCACATCTAGATCTAGGGAGGTCATCGTCCCCTGTACTCATCACTCATTAGACCTATGATTGAGTACAATGCCCCATTCGGAATGTATCTGACCCGACACCTGCAGCAGCTGGGAAGGCCCCAAAAGTTCCTCACCAAAAGGATAAAGGGTCTCAAAAATATGTCTTATGCTGCCAGACTGAAAGAACTCCAGCTCTATTCAGTCGCATACCGCTTGCTCAGAGGTGACCTGTGCCTGACATACAAGGCCATGTCAAACCCAGATTTGATGAATATGCTTCACCTCAAAAAATCTAGATCCCTCAGAACCACAAGGGCAGGAGACTTAAACCTTGACACGGTTATTAATAGAACGTGCTGGAGGGACAGATTCATCACCCAGAAACTCCCTATGCTGTGGAACAAAATCCCGATACATGCGAGGCAGAGCACCTCGCTGGCCTTGTTCAAGAGGAATCTTGACCAATGGATGGGAGATCGCAGATATACCCCAGGGATTACTTCAGTGTCACTGCTTGACAGAGGTACAGCAAAATAATAGGCATAGTTTTCTTCAAACTAAAGGGGTGGCGAAAGCCACATAACTATGGGCTAGGCTTATAAATGCCCTTGGGCAGATAGCCTAGTATGAACCTATGAACCTATAAGGCCTTCATCAGATCTGTCCTTATCCTGCAGCCCAAGAAGATTTGGTCTTGGGATGGAGTTAGGGAGGACTTCAGTAGGTTCAGGGTAAAACTCAGACTTCCTAGGAGAGAGACAGTGAAATGCAGATGTGCCTGAAGAGTACTTGCCTCTTCTGCTTGGATAAGGAGGTCATCCAGGTAAGGGAAGACCTGTATGCCCTTTGTCCTGCAGAAGGCTACTACTGTAGCAAGACACTCTGTGAAAACTCTTGGTGCAGTGGACAAACCAAAGGGCAAGGCAGTCAACTGATAGTGTGAGGATGGCATAGCAAAGTGCAGAAATCTATGGAAGTCTGTGTGGATGGGAATATGGAGGTATACCTCTTTCAGATCCAGAGTGGCCATGAAGGCCCCAGGTGTCAAAAGTGGAAGAAGGGTACTGCAGGGATAGCATGTGGAAAGAAGGAACATGCAGGAAGGTCCAATACTGGCCTCCAAGGGACCTCCTTTTTGGAACCAGAAAGAGCGTGGAGTAAAACTTTTCACCCTCTTGTCCTGTTGAGACATTCTCTACGGTGCCTTGAGATAGTAAATCCTGAATAACCCGGGGGATCGGGTGGGATTGTTTTTTCAGCGGTAGGGGTATACCATTTGGAGTAGGCTTTTCTGACCAGGTCATAAAGTACCCTTTTTCCACTACTGACAGAACCTAGTGGTCTGAGGTTATATGTTGCCACAGGCTGAGAGAGCAAGAGATGCAGGCAGAAAGGGGGAGATGGAGGAGGTATTTTGGCAGTCACGCAGTACTGTCTGGAAAGGACTGCCTGGATGGAGATTGAGAGGAGGTAGTTCTGGGGATGAGGGTTTTCTGGTCTCTTTCCTATGCTTTGAAGAAAAAGGTGCCCTTCTAACAAAACTTGTTTTAGTTGGGTAGTTCCTGTAAAACTTAGGAACTGGGGATACCAGCAGATGTTTCAAGTCCTACAGTTCCTTACTTTTTTTCTTGCAGACTTTTGAACAGCTTTGCAGATTGCTTGCCAAAGAGGAACTTGTTGTCCAGTGGGGCATCCAGGATCTTGTTCTTGAAATCGTCCGGCAGGGGTTGAAGCCTGAGCCAAGAACAACTCTGTAACACAGAGGCAGATGCAGCTGATCTGGCTGAGGCTTCAGCAGCATCATAGCTGCATTTTATGGAATGCCTGGCTACCTGTGCTGTTAAAGAATGTTTTGAGGCAACTTCAGGCTTATTATGAGGAATCAGACATAAACAAGACCAGGGTAGATGCCTGGGACACAAGGTATAGGGCGTACTTTATCATACGAGTTTGGTAAGTGATGGCCTTACAGGCCAGAGTAGAGGAAGTATAGATCCTTTTCCCCAGTTTGTCCATCACCTTACTGTCCTTGTCAGATGGCAGTAAAGAAGATGGAATTTGCCTTACTTGCTTGTCCAGTGCCACAACAAGGACTGCAGGGTCTGCCATGGGGGGAGGGGGGTTAGAGGAAATATTTGTAATCATGAGGGACTTTATAAAATCTATCTGGCCTTTTAGAGGTGGGGGGGTTGGGATTTTGGGGTTTTAGATGCAGCAGCAAAGGTGTCTAAGTAAGCAGGAATTACTGGGGAATAGCAGAGGGAGAGGGGGACTCAATTTGGAGAATCTCAAAATATCTTTTTTGTACTTCAGTCATTTGGGTGCAGTCCCACTTAAAGTATTCTTTCATTTTCAAGATTGTTTCCCCAAAAGTAATGCCTTCTGGTGGAGAATCTCCTTCCAAGGAGTCTTCATCTGTGTAACAATATTCCAGGGGTGAGCCAGCTGTGAAGTGTAAGTGAGAAATTCATCAGAGGAGGCAGAAGAGGAGTCTTTCTCCTGAGTCTGAGGAGGAGGGATGGAGTCTTTGGAGGCAGGCCTAGGGCCAAGGGCAGGCAGAGCAGGAGTTTGAGATGTGGCATGCCTCAAGGCCATAAAGGCCTGCAAAAAGTAAATGGGAGAAGGTTTGCCAGTCAGGTTGATGCTCCACTGGAGCAGAGAGAGGTCTGGTCTTTTGCTTCCTCTTGAGAGAAGTCTTATGATTAGGCTGAGAAGCCAAGGCCAGGATTCTGGTGCTAGGCCTGAGGCGAAGCACCCACTTTGGAAACTAAAGCTGGCTGTCCGGGCAAGCCTGGCTCCCCTGACATCAGCAGATGATGACGTCATAGAATCCAGATCAGACATGCAGACTGGAGAACCAAGGGCGGCTTCTGAAATGGTACCTGCCAAAGTTGACAGTTCTTTTGGACGTCCCTCAGCCCCTAAACCAGCAGCTGACGTGACGTCCGAAGTAGGAGGTGTAGTATCCAGCCTAGAATGCTTGGCCTTCTTTTTAGGCGGCTCCACCTCGATGGCCGCTTCAGGATGCATACCGAGGGCCAAACATCGGAATCGTTGATTTTCTACAAATAATTTTAAGGCTGCCAGACAGCTGCACAAGGTCTCAGGGACAAATGACTGATAGATTTTGCAAGCTGTATGGTCGTGTGACAGCCCTAAGCAAAACAAGCAAAGATCATGGGCATCTTTGTGTGAAATTTGCCAACTGCACTTACATTTCCCCTTTTTAGATGACATCGGCTAACAGCAGAAAAAGCAGCAACCTAAACTCAGACAAAAACAAGAAGATTCCCCAATGGGGTATTTATCTTATGCGTCTTCGGAGACTACGAGCAAGATGACATTCGACTGTGGCCAAGAAGTTCTGAGGTATGTGCATGCGGATGTCACATTTATGGCCATGCATGTGATGTCCCACGCGCCTTACAGCAAATAGGCTTGAGCTTTGCTAGATGAGCCGGATATTACGTCACCCTCAGGCAGAAGATCCGACATGTTAGAATACTGCAACATGAGAATAGAGGAACATGTTGAGGTGTGTTTGTGCATGTATGTATGTATGTGTGTGTATATATATATATATATATATATATATATATATATATATATATATATATATATAAAAATTACACACGCGCGCGCACTCATCCTGGCAACAAAAACATACAAAAATAACGGTGATGGAGGAAAGGAGTTGCTATTGCAACAATCATGTGAACATCTACTGTTATGCTACGTTTATTCACATAAGTCTACTTTGTTCATCATTAAGATCACTGCTGCAGTAGCCTTAACTATATGGGTAGACTAACACAGCTTATACTGACTGAGGAGGTGGAAGGGTGAGGATTCAGGAGCCCCTACCAAATGGTCCTAGCAAAGCCTGTCCTAGATCTGACTTGTACTGATTTGTAAAAGTACAGAGAGTCAAGTTGCTGCTTTCTAGAATACATCTAGAATCCAGCCCTTTCCAACAAAGCCACAAATTAAGCATACATCATGACATAATGAACCTTGTTGTGGTACATATAACAAACAATAACAGCATGGGACAACCACTTGGAAACAGTCCACTTTGTTTGACACGACATAATGTTTTCATACCTTCAAAACAAAAAGAACTGATAAAAGTTCCTGAAAGATTTTATTCTTTGAAGGTAGCGCTCAAGTTTATCTGTGGATATCCAATGTATGGAGTTCTCTCTCCCTCATTTTTAGATTTTAAGAAAAAGACAGATGCATAGACTAGCACAAAGAAAACTTGGATACCACTCTAGGTATAAAAGAAGAGTTAGTTTTCAAGTAAACCCCATTTTGGTGGTAAATGTGATAAGGTTTACCAATCATAAGAACTTGCAACTCACCCTTCTTGCAGAGGTTAGAACAATGTGTAACATTGTTTTCCATGTTAAGAACCTCATGTCAGCCTGATGAGCTGGTTCAAATGGAGCAAGAAAAGCCACCTGCTTCCTAGAAGGCTTAGTATGCAACACTGCTTTCAAAAACAGTTTCACATGAGACTGCAAAAGTAACTGACACAAATAATGTGTAATAAGAGAAATATTAGTTCCTTTTTTTCCTGAATGTCCACAGATTGTTGGCTGACAGATGCCATTTCGGAATGCGAAGATAGAAGACAAAAATACCTGTCTACAATCAGAGCTCTACGACGAAAGGTTCTCGCATTAAAGAGGACACAGAACCGGCAACAGGGGACGTCATGGTCTGGGACTAAACAAGTCATGCAGTATGAATGGAAGTCTCAGTGTGGAATCTGCTTTCCATAGGTGAGACAACTGTTAACTTTTTTGGACATTGGTTAGTGCAAGAAAAAAGGATCCCAACGGGGCACTTCGCTTTAGATGTTTTCAGCTGAAATTCAAACTTTGGTAGCGACCGACCAGCACACTTACGAACTGCTTCTGCTATGGGCTCCACAGAAAGAAAGACTGATGAAATGCTGTCAGCTGCCTTGCTTTACAGCACTGACGACCTGACGTCAGACTACAAGTGACAGAAGCCGATGCAGAAAAACATTGACTCTGGTATTCAGGCTGGCCAAGGGCTACCACAGCAGGGATAACCCACAGGTGATGACTGCAACAGTGAAACACGATGAACATCATTAGTTCTGAAGTGTGTTTGTTCCTGTCTTGGCACCAACTAGAAACCTTTTTTCTATTTACTACTTTATGATTTTTGAGTAGCAGATTCGCCTGTCTCCTTTAGTATCAGCAGCATATCCTCATCAAAAAGGTGCCTAAAAGGTAATAAGATATCATCTATCATTCACGTAGATAATTTGCAGATGTTTGGCTCCGGGATACATAAAACATCCACAGACTTGTGTAGATAAGTCCATACTGTAAGAAAGCTTGTGGTAATTGCCCCTGACCATTTCCAAATGAAGGGAGAAAGTACCTTTGTATAAGCTACACTTACCATGACAGTAGTAGTCTGAATTCCTCACTGCTGCAGAAGCCCTTGGCTACCTGGGTTGTATTGTGCCCAGGATACAGCATCCTAACAATCTGTAAAAAAGCTCTGGTTCCCTCCAACACCTTACACCTTCCCTAGGACTGCTGATTGGCTAGCCACATACAGGGAAATCAGCAGTCAGAGTACAGACAACTTCAGGACTTCCTTACCAAAACAAAAAGAGAAAACTTAATTTTCATGATACCTATAAAAGAGGAATGTATAATGTTTTACCCCAGCAACTAACAATACACAATAGAAAAGGGATGGAAGTGAGTGCAGTTATGGCAGCAATGAAGAATTCGGACACCTACTGTTATAAGTTCAACTTACTCAGCTGTATTATGTTCATCATTCTGACTTTTGCAGTAGCTTTTGGCTGTTTGGTTTAATTACCAAAGCACACCCAACCTGGGGGGGGGGGGGGGGGGATAATGGTCTAGAAGCCTCTGGAGAATGGTCCTAGCAAAACCAGTTCTGAACCTGAAAAAGGAATCTAGTACATAAAGCTTTGTAAAAGTGGGTACAATACCATGTAATTGCCTCTAGAATACTTTGAGTCCACCCTTTCCAATATGCCATCAAAGAAAACAAGGCTCTGTTAGAATGAGCCTTAATCCTGCCTGGAAATGTTTTACTATGGTGGGTGTTGCTCATCTACTCAGAATGTAGCAGACTAGACCTTGTGGGTTCTGTTCGAGCATCTTTATTATGTACAAACACATCTGGGTTATGGTTTAATGACTAACTTAGGTAAACTTATTTACAAACTTGCTATTACCCTCATACATGCTCACTCTCAGGCTACACTCTCAAAATGGCACTGAAGCTAGCATGTGCTTGCTATTTAGATGCACTTCAGTCCATGAAACGCTTCTTAAAGATAAAGCACACACGCTCTGCTCTACATCCTCCCTATTTGAGAAGCAGATCATGCAATATTGACAATATCAGTTGACATGCAATCATACAGAACTAGATACACATATATACAATCAAGTCCAGGTTGCTGTGTATTTCACACTACGTCTGGAAATACAACCAAAATGTGTGAAATAAAATTTAGAATCAGATTTAGCAACTTGAACTGTCTCTGCTGAAGGTTCAACATCAGGAACATCACTGGGAATGGAGGTAGACGTTAAGACATGTTCTGCAACAAAAACATTGTCTGGGTTGATCTGAGATCTACAGTCGGTACCACAGGAACAATGCTGCAATATTAATTCTGGTACATGAAGATGTCTACGATTTGTCCTGTACTCCACACCCTTAGATTCTACAAAGTAGGATCACAGCTCAGTACATATTCCTGTTACTTGACTAATTCAGTCAAAACCTTTCACCGTTTGTATCCTCACTTTCTCTCCTTCTTTCAATGGATGAAGAAATCTGCTCGATTTATCATAGCTGAACTTCTGGAAAGAACGTTTCCTTAATAATTGGGCTCTAATGGCTCTGTTGTTCTTAGCTTTAGGCCTCAACAAAATGGAACTAATAAGCAATGTTGTTCTAGTTTGCCTGGAGAGAAGTCTATGAGAAGGGAAGCCAAGTATATCATCATGGGGTATGTTGCTCAGATTGAGTAAATTCAAAGACATCAGTATTGTCATGCGTTGACCTTTCAAGTAATTGCTTTGCACTATGTACTGCACACATTCAGCTAGTCCATTTGACTGTGGATACACTGGACTACTAGTAACATGTACAAAGTCCCATTCTCTTGCAAATTTCTGAAACAACTGACTAGTAAATTGAGTACCATTGTCAGAAACAACTTTGTGTGAACTATCATGGACTGAGAAATGACGTTTCAACTTAGTGATAACAGCAGTGGACGTTAGATTAGGTAGTAAATCGATCTCAAACCAGTTCAAATAAGTGTTTACCAACAGTAAGTAATGCATTCGAGTGGAACAGTCAGCATCAGTGGCTTCGCACAGCTGACCAAATTAAGTTGCTCACCAGCCCCCACTTAAGCAAATGTTTCTGCTGACATTACATACACTTTGAGCCAGTGCCTACTTTGAGCTCAGTGGATTTACCATTGATCTGGACAGTACAAAATACTTGTTCTTTGCCAACAAATTCACTGCATCAACCTTTTCACCAATTACTGATACACCAACTACATGGAAAGTAAAATTACAACTCTCTATAATGATCAACTTGCTTTTTTGAGTGACTCTTCTCTATAACAGTGCGAGTTTTACTTGATTTGCACAACCTTTGAAAATTGTTCAGTTTTTCACACTTGTGGCATTGCTGACCAAATGCTAAGCATTTCTCTATTTCAGACTCATGACTGGCACCACAACTGTGACAGTTAACTATACAGCTAGATTTGGGTTTTGCTGATTCACACTTATACTGCACTGAGCATGCTCCTTTAACTGAACTAGTATTAAGACCTTGCTGGAAAATAATAAGTTGTTCCCTCAGGGAACCCGCAGGGACTGTGGCTGCCATGTGTTTAGGCCTGCTTCTGTTTACCACGTGCTTCTCGATAGCTACATTTGTTCTGGAACATGCCAAAACCATATTTTTATCACTTGAAAGCATACTTGTGTGCCTTTCTGTAACTTCATGGAATTGACAGATCTCAGTAGCTTTGTTTAGTGTGAAATCACTGTCATGAAGCAAAATCTTTTTCACAGCAGCACTATTAAATACCACAAACAAACCTGTCCTTTATCAACTCATCTTTTATGTCACCAAACTGACCCATTTTAGCTTTGTTCCTCAAGTCAGTAATATAAGCTGCAAAAGTTTCCTCTGGTTTCTAATCTTGTGTAAAACAAATGCCTCTCTAATGTAATATTTGTCTGGGGGTTACAGATATCTCTGAATTTGCGCATCAAACACATCTTCCCTTGATTCAGCCTGTACAAAAAATATGGCAGTTTTCAACTTCTTCCTAATATGGTGCTGGTGCATACATAAATGAACGCTCTCTTTTAATGGCCTCTGACCCAGCTAGGTTTAAAAAAATGAATGCCCTGGTGCATGCATCTTTATCAGAATAAACTGCTTATATAAAAATATTGTTTTCTTGCTCAGATATTCTCCAATTCTCTGCAATATTCTGATGAAACGGAAAGGGTGAGGGCTTTTGAAATCCATCTGCACATTAACACATACCAGCGAAGTGTTTTGCAAATACGCACAAACAAACACACATATATGTGTATATATATATATATATATATATATATATATATATATATGTGTATACATATATATATATATATATATATATATATATATATATATATATATATATATATATATATATATATATATATATATATATATATATATACATATATATATATATATATATATATATATATATACACACACACACACACACACACACACACACACGGTTGGAAAAGCATGCCCACAGCAGACAGACTTCGTTCAAGTGTGTCTCGTACTTTGGGACCAAAAAGTGCAGATTCATCGACAGGTGCTGCCAGAAAAATATTCATTTTTATATAGGTCTAATGCTTATTAGAAGCTAAAAGGGTTAACACATTTTCATTCTATTTTATGTACAGCTTAATTCTGTATGAAATTATAAGATGATTTTTCAAACCACAGTATGCTTTCTGAAACTGCAAGATGCACCCTGACCTAGTATTTGCTAGCACAGCAAAATTCATGTTTATGCCTTTTGGAAATGTACTGAGAAGCAGGTGATTATCTGCTAGGTCAGGAAAATGTATGAATAGAACAATACTGTTCTCTATAATATGACTGAATATGAACAATCAGCTCTGTTCGTGTTATGAGAACATGCACAGCTGCGGAAAAGAAGAGATACATGAAACAAAAGACTGCTGAAAGAATCTGTACTTGCTTTGTGCTCGAATTAGCTATAGTACCTTGAATGGTAACATAACATAGTGGGAAGCTGTATCTAACCAGTGGTCACCAAGGCCACCTTGTTTTTCTTAGGAAGTTTTTCATAAAATTGATAGTGCAAGCAGAAAATCATGAACAAACAGCTGCTATGTATTGATGATGTTAAAACTTGTGATCCGTTACGTCAGCTTGGTAGGCAATGTCTTATTAGAAAATGTATAAAAATATCTGCACTTCCTGATTCTAGTTAGACAAACTCTGTATTAGCACATTTTGTCTCCTTGCTGCAAGATTAAAGTACCTTAACCTGAACCTATCGTGTATTGATCATTTTTAAAGTTTATTTTTCCTATGACAGGTGCATTGATAAAGGAAGATTTAAAGGGGTATGAGAAGTCACACAACTGCATCCAAGCATTACGTCTCATGACAATGCCTGATGCGGCAGCTCGAGCTGCCCCCTTGGTGGTGTGAGATATCAAATGCATCGAGGAGTTCGAGATGGATTCAAGGGTAGCTAGCTGTGAGGTGACAGTGTCACGCACATCATCAGGCAGTACCCCCACCAAAGAGGAAGAAATTTCAGAAATTAGGTCTCTTTGGAGGCGAGTAAAGTGTGGCAGATAGTTCAGCGACTGAATGGCAAAGGTCGCTGAAGCATAGGTCTGCTTCCCTGGTCTGTCCATGATCCGGGACTCCCTGTTCGGAGGATGGACAGTGGAACTATCTTCTGCCAGTTCCCTCTTGGTGGCCACTGCCACAACCATAGAATCAACTGTCAACTGCTTGGACAAGTGGGGCTGGTCTTCAGGTGTAGACAAAATTTTGTCTGGCCTCCGGGGAACAGGTTCTACGTTGTCCGGGGCTTTCCAGGCACGGTGCACAATGAGCTTAACAAGGTCATCTGCCAGTGGGGTAACCCAGGAAGTAGATGGCCGGGCATGGAAGGCCTGCCAGAACACCAATTCCTCAGAAGAAGGGTTAGAGGACTTCCAGTCTCCCCGCTGCTTGAGGATTTTGAAAATGTCTCCGAATGAGACGTCATCTGGGGAGACCGTGGGGACCCTTCCCCCTCATCACAATTGGTGTCTTCAGTGATAAGATTCCTCTGGGGAATCAAGCTACTTCCTCTTGCATAGTTTCTTCCGGGGTGGCTCCCCAGTGGGATCTTCTTGAGGAGGACTCCAGAGAAGGGGTTCCCTTCAAAGGGGGGGGGGGTCTTGTGACTCCCATGCCCATGGTTCCAAAACAGGGGGCTGGGGCAGCTGCATGCTGGGGGGGGGGGATCTGATATGTCATTGGTGCTGACTGCGAGCCTGCGGACGCAAGGACCCTCTCAATCAGCTGGAAAGCAGGTACGCCCAAGGAGGGACAGGAGCCTGGAACCGGGAAGGACAACCTCGGAACCGGGGTCACACCCCACCGTGAGGAGCTCCGAGAGGACTGGAAGCCATCAGAGCCATGGACATAGATGGTGCCACAGAGAAAATAGGCAGCGGGCTAGGCACCAAGGTACTCACGGTCCAAGCACTGTTTCGAGAGAGCATCAGCAAGGGTATTCGGTGCCGACAGGGGAAAAACTGCTGTCGGAGCAGAGACGGTATGCACAGGAGTGGACATCGGTACCAAGATCTGGGTAGAGGCCAGAGGGGGATAAACAGGGGAAGACGTAGTAAAAGATTCCGAGCCAAGTGGGACGGAAGGTCTAGCTGGAATGGGCAATCCCCTAGCTACCAGAAGCTGGACCATAACCCGCACTAGATCTAATTCAGGAAAAACTCCTGGTGGATCTAAAGGAGGCTGCTGAAGGGGAATCAGGTCTTTCTAAAAAGGGGCTAAACCTCTGCCCCAAAAAAGGGTCGTAAGTTGGAGAGTATCTTGTCCTTGGCAGATATTCGAGTTCTGGAGCCAATGGAGCCAAAGAAACTAACGGCAACATGTCCAGAGATGGTGCCGAAGCAGGTGCAGTCATAGGAGCCAATGTCAGATCCAAGGATGGCACCGAAGTCAGTGGTGCCAAGGTTGGAACCGAAACAGGGTTGAATACCATGGACGACACCAAGGGAGAAGATACAGAGCCTAGTGCCGAAGAGGTCTGCGCTGAGTGCGCTGGCGAGCACGGAGCCGACTCAGTTCCGTAACTGACAGAGATGCAGGAACTGAGTGACTCCATTTTTCCTTATGGTTTTTTGGTCTTTGGAGGGGGTGAGACCTCAGACCCAGATACAGCCTCCAAAAAAGTTGTCTTGATTAAAACTTTTAAAATAAGCTTATTTTTTATGTTCTGCTAGTATATGATTACTAAAACTAACACAAATGTCACAGTCAGCTTTAACATGATCCATGCTCAAACAGTAGACACAACGAGCGTCTCCATCCGAGTTGGGCATCTTACACCCATACTTGTCACACTGTTTAAACCCCAACTTAGCTTTGTCTGACACAGTAAGGAAACAAGGCTTTCCTATAGAAAAAACAAAATAAGGGATAGAAAAAGGTGAGAGAATACCAATGGTGGTATTTAAAAAATACCACAAGTGGTAAGAAAGGGCCTATCAAAGGCAGAAGAGAGGGACAGTACCAATAATGATAGAAATTAAATTACCAAGGTAAAGGGTAGGGAACAGAATTAGGTTATAGGCAACAGTGAGAAAAGGCTAAATTGACTAAAAAATAAAACATTTTGAGGAGAAACTATCTTAAAAATGACAATTTTCTACTTAGCTTTGAGAGAGATGGCTAGCACATCTGACTAGAAACATGGCAAATGAGATCTGAAGTAACTAGGAGAGGGGCATTATGGGTAGGAGTCTTAGCTGAAAGTTTTTGGCTGGCATAAGCTTGGAAACGGCCGTATTGGTTCCGAGGACAGAACCGAAGTCCTATTTGCAATGAATAAACAAAGATTTACAACATCAGATTAAAAGTTATAGGAGGAGAAAAGGGGTCAATGTTTTTTGTTAATACCCAGGAAGAAAACCTTTTCCGTTTACTGATGTATAATTTTCTCACTGAGGCTTTATGAGAAGAGATCAAGATATGCTTGACTGAATGAGGGAGGTTAGGAAGCCTGGCTATAAATGCAATTGGAGCAGCCAAGCTGTCAATTTTAGGGTTTAAAGACAAGGTTGGAGTGTTCCGGATGTATGAGTCAGATGGTCTGGAACTAGGTCCAGAACCCACGGCTCCTCCTGAAATTGAGGCCAAAGGAAGAGGAACCAAATCTGACGAGGCCAGTATGGGGCAATGAGAATCAGGTTGCATCCCAATGAGTTGGGTTTCTGGAGAGCTTTGGGTTTTAGAGGAAAGGCATAAAGAAGTCCTGAGAGCCAATCGTGTACAAGTGCATCACTTGGTGACTCCCCCGGAGGGGGGGGGGGATCAGGGCAAAATAGCTGTGCATTTGGCATTCGTGTATGTGGCGAAAAGGCTGCAGCAAGGTTGGCCCCTTTTTCAGAAGATCATCTCCACTACCTCTTGTTTTGGGACCACTCGTGAGGCAATTGCTCTGCTGAGTTTGTCTACTATCATGTTGGATTTCCCCGGGATGTGCATTGCTATCAGAAAACGTTGGGATGAGATCACCCACTGCCATACTCTGAGGTCCTCTCGACAAAGGGGGTAAGACCTGGTCCCTCCTTGTTTGTTTATGTACCAAACAACTGACATGTTGTCTATCTGTATTGCAACTGTACCCAGCGGGAGAGAGTTCTGGAGTGCCTGCAATGTCTAAAGCACTGCTCTCATCTCTAGGATCTTGATGCGCAAATGAGCCTCGTGATCCTGCTAAATGCCTTGGACTGTCCTTCCCAGATAATGCCTCCCCTTCCCATCTGGGAGGCATCCGTGGTCACTGTGGCCACAGGCTGTGGGGAAAGAAAGGGTTGACCTGATATCACGTGACTGGAGTGAACCAAATGTCCTTCTTGCAGGACTCTCAATTTGGTGAGATGTGGGCAGTTCTTGCAAAGACCACTGGGTGAACAGTAGCCACTTCAGAATTCTCATGTGCATGCATGGTAGTGGAACTAAATTTATCGCTGCTGCCATGGTCCCCAAGACTTTCAAAACTGTCCTTGCCTGTACTCTTGTTTTGAAGAGAAGGGGGAAGACTTGCTGTCTCAGAACTAAGACTCTTTCTGCAGGAAGTTTTGCCATCATGTTTACTGTGTCTAGATCTGCTCCTATAAACACAACACGTTGCAATGGCAACAAGGCAGACCTTTCGTAATTTATTGCGATTCCCAGGAGAGAGAGAGAGAGAGAGAGGTTCTCTTGATTCCAGTAGTAGATGCTTGGTGGTGGCAGTTAGGAGCCAGTCATCTAGATACGGAAACACTCGGAATTCTAGACATCTCAGGTGAGCCGTGACTACTGCCATGCACTTGGTGAACACTCCGGGGGCTGTAGGTGGACCAAAGAGCAGAGCTCGAAACTGGTAATGACTGGCTCCCAGCTGGAAGTGGACACGACTCCTGAATGGCCTGTCCATCTTTATGTGGTAGTATGTATCCTGGAGGTCTTTACAGCGCATCCAATTGTCTTTTCCCAAAAATGGAAGAAATTAACTGCAGTGTTACCATCCAGAACTTGGTCTTTTTTACTGATTCGTTTAACTTGCTGAGATCCAAAATTGGTCTCCAGTCCCATGTTCTTTTTGGCACTAAAAAGAATCTGGAATAAGTTCCGTTGGATGACTCTTGTCTAGCAACTTTTGAATTTCTAGAGTTCCTTGATCCCTTTTGACTGGGTGGAATGTCGGGGGTTTTCTTTATATTTAGAATGGGAAAAGAAAATGGTACGGAATATCCTCTGGATATGATACTTTGGACCCACTTGTCTTTTGTTATTTCCAGCCAGGCTTTTAGGTACAAAGATAATCAACCCCCAACTGCCTCCAGAGTTGGACAGACTGGAGGAATGTCGGAACCCCTGAGTGAAGCTGTCCAAGGAGACAGCGCACTCATCAGCTCAAAAGCCCCCCTCCCCTGATCCGAAGACACCTCTGGCTCCAAAAAGAGCAAGAAGAAATCCCCAGAACCATGAGGGTTGGCTCCGAAGCCAATGTATGAAGTGAGCTCAAAGGCCCAAGAGGTAAGTAAGGATCCAACAAATGTCTAATCTGATTCCGCTCCCCGGAGCCAACTGGACAGTGTCGGCTCCTAGACTCCTCGGATGGAACAGAGGATGTTGGAGAACATGTGTGTTCCGAAGATGCCAAGATGGTTCTTGGCACTGATGGTTCCACAACAGTCGGTTGCAAGCATTCCGGCTCCAAGGTCCTGGGTCGGCTCGGAGGAGGAATCGATGTCGGTGGGATAGTCTTGGCTGGCTCCGAATCCCTGTAGGTTGGAGCCGAAAGGAGTTTGGCCAGCGCTGGTGTCTTTAGAAGCCTACCCATCACCCTATCCATATCATCGTACGAAAGACTCCTAGAGGACTTAGAGGAAAGAGTAGAGGATATGACTGACTGCAAAATAGGTGACCTCAGAACAGGACTAATCAGCTCCAATTCTGAGGACCAGCTCCTGAGTTCAAATTCCATAGGCACAGAAACAGCTGGCGCAGATGAAGCAGATTTTGTCGGTTCCCAAATAGTCGGAGCTGGAGATAAAATTTTGCTTAATTTTTTTAACAGGCTTTGATTGCCCCGAAGAGGGAAAAGATCTTTTAGTGGATTTGTCCGATTTAGATGAAGTTGATTTTGCTGATCCTGAAGTCCCCGGACCTTCTTTTATAGCTTCCTGGAAAGGGGACTTCAATAAGCCTCTCACAATCAGCTTGTTTTTTCGCTGTAGTAGTACTCTAGAGCTGAATGAGTGACATATCGAGCAGGATTCCTGAAGCTGTACTGCTCCCAAGCAACAGACACAAATGGTATGGGAGTCCGTTATCGGCATCTTCTGGCTGCGTTTACTACACATTTTAAAGAGTGAAGGCTTAGTTTCCTTATGCTGCTTGGACATATTTAAAATCACAATCCACACACACACAAGAGCAAAACAATAACTACAACAGCTACTAAACCCCTACAGTATAACTAGATAAAATATCAAACAAGCTTTTATTTTTTTTTAGAAACTTCAAGCAAGAGAGAAAGAAAAGTTAAGTTGCCCTCTAACTAAAAACCGGCAGCAGCAGTCCTCTAACTTAAACGGGCCAACGCCCTTTTATTTAAGCAGTAGGAAAACTATGAACAATAAACAATAACAAGATGCCCTCCAACTAAAACGGGCAGCAGCAGGCCTCTAACTTAAATGGGCTGACGCCTTTCTATTTTCTCTAACAACATTAACTGTAGGAAAAATTAATTGGGATAAGGAGAAACAAGGCCTAACGAAAAAAACGATGGCAACAAGACAGCAACGAGTATTCCTTATTACCTACAAGAATACTAAATGCCAACTTGTTTTAAAGTAAAATAAGAAAAAATTTTAGAGAAAAAAGAATAATAACGGTAATACAGGTTGGTTCACTTAGCCATAGCCAAGATGGAAGGCTACGTTCCGTTTAGTGACAAACGAGATCTGGGGAGCTTCACTAGAGCATGATGGGATAGGAATATAGCCAAGGCCAATGGAAGACCTCGAGCTTTAGTATATGGCCGAGTCAGAACAGAAGATCGGTTCCGAACCCAACCAGTAAGAATGAAGGCAAGATAGGACAACATAACATCTATCGTTTATGTTTCTGATTATAAATCATAATATTTAATGAATAACTAGACAAAAAAATAGTAAGCCATACTTTTTTCCTCTTTGAATCAGGAATGGAAAGGGTATGACGGGGAAAGTTTGGATATAAAAGATATTAGAAAAATTATACAAAAAAAAAAAAAAGAGAAACAGCTACTGATTGAAATCTAGATGACAAGTAAATAAGCTAAAAAAATGCACTGCCATCAGATAGTACTGAAACAACTTCCCCAACCTCAAGGTGATGCTGAGATGTCATTTATGTGAAACAGTGGAAATGGGATCTGGAGGAGGTGGCACTGAACTGGCAAGAGACTGCTTGTTGCTGAGTGACGGGTGCCTTTGGTGACCAGTCCAACTATACCAACGTAGATTTGACTTTACCATCCCAAGTACATTCTATGAGGTACAGCCAGGTGTAGCATCATATCATAGGATCATAGGAGGTTACTAGGATAATGGCCCTAGCGTCATTTTAAGCCTAGCCATCTTAATGCCTGACCCTTGCTTAAGCATCTATGGTATTATGAACCAGGAGCCTGGCTGCATTAGAAAAGAACATGACATCTGGAACATTATTTTTTTTTTCTGAGATCCTTGTCTAACAAAATTTCCAGTATCTTGGAAGTTTCCTGCATTGAATTCCTCTGAAATCTTAATATATGGGCCATGTAATAGATCTATACTCAAACTAAACATGAAAGGCACAAACACACTTTGTTAGCCTGTCTAATTCATGGAGTTCATTGTACGAAGGATGCTCTTCTGAGCACTAGGGAGCTGGAACTTTTTTCAGGGGCATCACCTGCCACATTATAGTCCATCTTGGGAAGTACTTGCCAAACCTAACCAGTATGTTGTAGGATTCTATCCAGTGTGCAGCAGCAACAATGGGGCTCTTCTATGCCATCTGTACCAGTAGTTGAGCCATTTCTTAATCTGTAGGGACCACCCAAAAAGATAGACTGAAAAGCAAACTGCGGTATACACTCCATTAACGAGTTTACTGGTACCCATTCCTGTCACTGACGGAATCATTCCCAAAATCTCAATGAAAACAGGGTCACCCGGTGAGTATACAAGGAAAGCATCCTCTTCACCTTCATCTAGAATGCTGGGGGGGGGGGGCAAAGAATGTGAGTCAAGGTGCTACCTTTTACATCTAGCCTTCCAACCTAATCTTGCTTGGGGTGGATATCAAAGGATGAGGAAGTCAGAGTTTGCCCAGACAAAGCTGTAATCCAGGAAGTTCTGAACACAAAAAAAGAGGATGAAAGTCATTGATGCAGGCAGTCCCAAAGTTGCAGCTATACTAGAGGTCCACACCGGAGATGGAATGAGCACAGGAAAAAGGACCAGCACTAACTCTGATTGCAATGGTGTCAAGGACAGCCTTGAGATGTAGAGGACTGGGTTGGCCATGACCCTGACAATAAAGACTCTGTCAGCATCACAGATTATCATGTTGACTGCATAACAAGTCAACTTTAACAAAGCTTGGTCCTACTTTGACAAAGAGAGATAGCCCCCCAACACGATGTAGAAAGATGCCCCAATGTCATAACAATGAAGCCTCAAATCTCAGAGCAGATGTCACTACAGTTACTGGGAAATAAAAGTTGAAGACTATGGTTCCAAAACTGAGACCACAGTTGAGCAAAACCATCCACTGAAGCAGGCCTCAAAAGTGGGTTAACTGGCAGCCTGAAAGGGATCGAAAGCCAGAAAAATTCTGGTGATGAAAGCTGTGGTCTACTGGTTTGCTAGCCATATTTAATTATAACCTATATCTGCAGAAACACTAAGCCTAGATCCAATGAGCTTGATTCAACTAACTTGGGCTTGGATGTCACCAAAAAAAAAAATACTGCTTGGTCTTTCCCACAGAATCTCTGGAAATGATGAGCCTTGGTGGCAGAGGTTAAAAAAAAAATCATCTTTCTCAGGGGTACCACAGAGTCAGGCTATGAAATATCAGGCTTCTTACTGTCTCAGAAGGTTTGAGGAGTAGTGGCATAAGTACTAGTAGAAACCCCTGCAACTCTCTAAGGCAGTGTCTTCTCCTCAGCTCTTCCTGTTCAAGACAGATATGATGCTCTTGATAATAACAGGCTTTAAGGCACAGACATCTCTTTGCACCTTGACCAATCATTTGCAAAATTTAACATGCTTGTTTCTGTGGGGGACATTTCATCCCTCATTTACAGTTCAAAGTAATGGTGAGTGTGGATGAGAGGTTAAGAAGACAGTACAGGCAGGGTGGAGTTTGTGGAGAAGAGTGTCTAGAGTGATTTGTGACAGACGGGTACCAGTAAGAGTGAAAGGGAAGATATAGAAGAGGGTAGTGAGGCCAGCTATATTACATGGGTTGGAGACGGTGGCACTGACAAAAAGGCAGGAGTCAGAGCTGGAGGTGGCATAGTTAAAGATGTTAAAAGATTTGCATTGGGTGTGACGACGATGGACATGATTAGGAATCAGTATATTAGAGGGTCAGCTCAGGTTGGACAGTTTGGAGACAAAGCAAGAGAGGTGAGACTGCATTGGTTTGGACATGTGCTAAGGAGGGGATGCTGGGTATCTTGGTAAAAAGATGCTAAGGATGGAACTGCCAGGTGAGAGGAAAAGAGGAAGACCTAAGATAAAGTTTATGGATGTAGTAAGAGAGGACATGCAGGTGGCTGGTGTGACAGAGCAAGATGCAGACGGCAGGAACAAATGGAAACAGATCTGCTGTGCCGACCCCTAGTGGGAACAGCCGAAAGATTTACATTTACTATTTCTGCCTGTAATACAGAAAAAAAAAATCATATTAACTCACAACAACTGTACTTTTTAAAAAACAAATTCACAATTCAGAGGTAACTAACTACTCAAATATACAGACTATGAGGATGCCATCATACAAAATGCGCTTTTAACAGCAAGAGAAACAGCAATTATTCAATTCCAAAGATCAACCCTGTAAACCACTGGTCAGCACTTCACCAAACAGTTATTTAAGCTAACACATGGAACAACAACATGTCACTATACAGAAAGGTGTAGGGGAAAGTAAAGTCAGCAAACAAGTCTTTGTAAATAAAACAAGAGAATACTGACTTGAAAGAAGCTGGAGAGGACAGAAAAGATTGTTACACTCAGTGAGTGATACAAACAAAAGCAACAAAAACTATTATAGAATGGTAGTCTGGGGCCACTTCATAAGGGAAGTGACTAGACATCTGGAGAATGGTCCTAAGGCGTACATTATGGGTAAGCAGAAGAGACCAAGGAGCCTGGAAAAGTTTCTACTGTCAGGCTGATTACATCCTTCGGGTCTTAGTCCTACTAGTTTAACAAGGACACAACTCCATTCTCCCATCTGGAGATTTGCAGATAAGGAGAGCAGCTAACTGACAGGCTGGTTTGGTTTTGCAGCAGGGCAGCAGCTTTGAAGAATTCTGACAGTCTTAGATGTTGTCAGAGAGTATCCATCCTCAATGCCCCACAAGCTTATAATTTGAAATCTGATCAAAATTTCTGGCAGTACTTTTCAGTTAATCTTGTAATCTGAAGAGGAGGAATGAATGAGAAATAATCATAGCCTTTATGTGTTGGTTTTAACTATGGAATTGTTCTTCTTTGGTCTGCTTAAGTCATTGTCTAAGGATACATACATATATATATATATATATATATATATATATATATATATATATATATATATATATATATATACATATACACACATATACACACACACATACGTATACATACATATATATATATATATATATATATATATATATATATATATATAAATATAAATAATTAAGCACTTACTCTTCATCGCTCTGTCTTCTTCGCTTTCTCATTTTCCAAAATTCACAGTTCCTGCAAAAAGAGAATAAAAGCTGTTAACAGGTTTACCATTATTTAGCTCATTATTTATATAATGGATGTCTAAAGCATAAAATAACCCCCCAATTTACCCAAACAAAGCAAAATCCAAATGTTCAAAGCTTACTACCCAAAGGTGTCACTCAACCAAGTCCAAAATGCTCTGACCATGTCACAAAAAGAAATGGGCCTCTCAAAGCAAACAAAATAAACAGAATCAGGACTTCTAACAAAAAACTGAATTCATTTAACTTCAAATGACATGGACAAATGAGAAAGAAAAAAAAATGGGCCCATAATATCCCATCAACTCCCTTTAACAATTAATACTCGACACTTCATTACAAGTCTGAAGCCAAGCCTGCATACAGTCATCATCATCATCATCATGCATGCAACAGGCAAACAATAGAGAAGGAGCACTAAGGCACTAACTCTTAGAAGTGTGTCTGCAGTGGCATCATGGGAACAGAATCCAAAGGCAGCTCAGGTTCCAATGACGAAAGGGTTCCACCAGCTACTTGACCAAATACTCAGTGAGCATCAGTACATTTCCAAAGAGTACAAAAGCATACTGTATGCAATCTCTTGCCACTCAGCCAACTGGAAAGGAGGGCGCCAATATTTCTACTAAAAAAAAACTGAAGTATTTTCTACACTGTGGCAAGACCCATTCCATCTGAAGCCCCACACCCCCTTATTCATAAATATTAACTCAATGGTCACACGGCTGTGGAGAAAAAAAAAGTCCCTCAATCTTTGCCAAACAGAAATTACACTGGCAATGACTTCCTATAGGAAAAACAACTGGAATGTTCAATATCAGAGAACAAAAAATTGTTTTAAACGCATCCACTTTATAGTCAACCAATTACAGGAAAAACAACATGGGCAAACTCCCAAAGTGACTGCCATGGAGGCACCTCTCTAGATTCACTTGCCATCTTCTTCTCTAGACATGGACAATTAACAGCCCAACTTAATGCTAGTTGCGAGCGAAGTGGCAACATTCAACCTGTGCAGCCATCTTAGAGACAGATGTACAAGGAGATGTGATCCAAGTATATATTTCTCCTTCACATAATGTTTCATCACTGGCCTCATATAAGTATTCTTCTACAATCTACATATGAGGCACTCTCATCCACTGCCTTATGAGAAGTAAGGAACAGCAATAAGATTTTTATAGTGTTTTGTAAATAAGCTTTTTTTTCCACTGGTGGTACTGGCTTGAAAGCCATTTTTTTTTATTATTCCCGCACCTTTTGGGAATCAGGTAGAAACAGTGACATGTGGTTCATACTGTACTCCCCCTCACAGGCACTAGAAAACGCTGGCAAGAATTCTATTTGGAGGTCCTATGGCCATTCAAACAATTTTAGGTACATGTAAGTAGAAGGCTAGCTGACTTTGAGGGCCACTTTAACTGTAGCTAATTCCCCTTTTTGAGCCTGAAATAACCTATCCAATTTGCTTACAGCCTGGTCTTACCCATCCCATGGTTGATAATAAGAAGTTATGTACCTACCATAACGTTCCATGTTAGTTGTCTTCTCTCGCCTTCTTTCTTGCTTGATGGGTTCGGAGCCGATCCCTCGGCTCCGACTCGGCACTTGCTAAGCTCGAGAGTCACTTTTACCAGCTCGAGGCAGCCCCATATCCCATGATGCAAGGCGGTAAGTACCCAGATCTCGTTTGATGACAAAGGGCAATAGCACCAAGCATAAAATACTTCCCAAAGGAAGAAAGAAAACTACAGATGGAAGAAGAACCAGGTCTGAATGGTCTTCAGCATAACAGTTTCTTATAACAAGGTCTGTCCAGGCCAGGGGGAAGGAGGGAGGGTCGAAGAAAGAAGGCGAGAAGACAACTAACATGGAGCGTTATGGTAGGTACATAACTTCTTAATGTTAAGTTGTCAATCTCGCCTTCATTCTTGCTTGATGGGACCGTCCTAGCACCTCTATCCTGGGTGGCTCAATGGAACAAACTCTTGAGGACTGTAGAGCCAAAACTGGCTCTGTCCCTGGTGGCCAAGTCCAATTTGTAATGGGAAACAAAAGTGTGAGGAGTGGCCCAAGTGGCCGCTGCACAAATAGTGTCTAAAGGAAGTCTAGCTTGAAAGGCTGTAGAAGTAGCTAAGCTCCTAGTTGAATGTGCTTTAGGTTTTGAGCACAGCTGTTTTCCCCTGAGCAGATAAATTTCAGAGATGACCGAAGAAAGCCATCTAGACAAAGTCACTTTAGAAACAGGAAGGCCTTTTTTATTATCTGCATAGGAAACAAAAAGTTGATCAGATTTCCTAAATTTTTTTGTTCTGTCCAAATAATATCTAAGTTGACGGTGGACATCAAGATAATGTAGCTTTTGTTCAGCTCTATCTGAATAGTTAAGGGAAAATACAGGAGATCAATGGATTGATTCAAATTGTTCTTTAGGCGACCTTAGGCAAAAATGTTGGGTTAGTTCTCAAAGATACTCTGTCTTTGTGAAAACCAAATAGGGGTCGAACCGAAGAGCATGAAGTTCAGACACCCTCCTGGCCGATGTAATAGCCACTAGGAATAAAGTTTTCCAAGAAAGATATTTCAGGGAACAAGAAACAGCTGGCTCGAAGGGGGGAAGAATCAAGGATGTCAGCACTAAATTTAGATCCCACTGAGGAGGAGGATTCCTGATTGGAGGCTTTAGTAGGAAAATTCCTTTCAAGAAGGCCCTGCAGAGCCTATGGGACATAATATTATGATCTGCTATACCGACATGAAAATTGGAAATAGCAGCCAATTGAACTCTGACTGTGGAAGAAGAAGAGCCTGCATGAAAAATCTCTGCTAAGAAGTCCAGGACTGCCTGAACAGGGGCAGTAAAAGGATCAATATTCTTGGCCTTAGCCCAATAAGAGAAGCGTTTCCATTTGCTTGTATAAATCCTCCTGGTAGAGGATTTTAGCGAAGCTACTATGATGTCTCTAACTGGGTTAGAGATCAAAGGAAGCCTGGCTAAGGAAGGAAGTGGAGCAACCATGCTGTGAGGTTGAGAGAAGGGATTGACCGGTGCAGCTGACCCGATTGGTGAATCAGAAGATCTGGCACTGGGTCCAGATGCCACGGCTGCACCAAAAGGTGATGATGGAGGAACGGAAACCAAACTTGTCGAGGCCAGTAAGGGCAATGAGAATCAATTTGGCTCTCAAAACGGTAGCTTTCTGGATAACCTGAGGGATCAGAGGAAATGGAGGGAAGGCATAAAGAAGTCCCTGGGGCCAATCCTGGGTCAGAGCGTCTCTGGAGGGATGGCCTGATGGAGGGAAGAGGCAGAAGAAGTCTGGACATTTGCTGTTTTGGGGAGTAAAAAGATCGCAGCATGGACGACCCCATTCCAGAAAAATCTCTTCCGCTATAGATTGCTTGAGAGACCACTCGTGAGGCATGAGGATAGCTCTGCTCAATCTGTCCGCTACAATGTTGGTTTTCCCAGGGATATGTGTTGCTACCAGAAACCGATGAGAGGAGATCGCCCATTGCCATAGTCTGAGCGCTTCTCGACACAAGGGGTAGGACTTGGTTCCGCCCTGTTTGTTGATATACCAAACTACAGACATGTTGTCTGTGTGGACTGCAATTGTCCCTACGGGAAGAAAGTCGTTGAGGGCTTGCAACGTTAAAAGCACTGCTCTCATCTCCAGGACATTTATGTGCAGATGGTACTCGAGCGGCTGCCACGTCCCATGAACCATCCTGCCCTGATAATGACCCCCACCCGATCAGGGTGGCATCCGTGGTGACAGTGGCTATCGGGGATGGGGTACAAAGTACCTGCCTTGGTGAACCTGAGGAGATGTGATCCACCAAGCAAGATGCTCTTTGCATGTCTGTGTCACTAGAATCTGGTGACGCATTGGAAGTTGTTGGTATGACCATTGTGTGAACAGCATCCACTGAAGAAGGCGCATGTAGAATCGAGCCAGGGGAAGAAGAGTAATGGCCGCAGCCATGAGACCTAATACCTTTAGAACCATTCTGGCCTGTACTTTCTTGTTGGCCAGAATGATTCTGACATGACTCTGAATGTCTGAAACTCTTTGATCTGTAAGGGTAGCTGACATCCGAACAGTGTTTAAGTTTGCCTATGAAGGTAATAGACTGGCAGGGCGATAAGGATGACTTTTCGAAGTTGATCGAGATGCCCAAATGAGAACAAAGGTTTATTGTGTAATCCTGGCTTGTGTAAGCTGATGCCTGGTGGTGGCTGACAGGAGCCAGTCGTCGAGATCACGGAAACACCTGGAATCCTTGACGTCTCAGGTGAGCCGTGACCACTGCCATGCATTTGGTGAACACTCTGGGGGCTGTAGTGAGACCAAAGGGCAGGGCTCTGAACTGGAAATGACTGGACCCCAGCCGAAGCGGAGAAATCTCCTGGAGCGTCTGTGAATTTTGATGTGATTGCACGCATCCTGAAGAGCTATAGAGCACATCCAGTTGTCCTTCTCTAAGAAGGGCAGAATTGACTGAAGAGTGACCATTCGAATCTTGTCTTCCTGACAGACTTGTTGAGTCTGCTGAGATCCAATATTGGTCTCCAGTCTCCGTCTTTTGGGGACCAAAAAGAACCTTGAGTAGATTCCGGGCTCTGAATGGTCTGTTGTCACTGGCAGAATGGCTCGTTTTTGGAGTAGTTTTGAGACTTCTAACTCTGCAATTTCCCTTAGACCGGGTGGTACATCTGGAAGGGAATTTGAGGGGAAGGGACTTTCCTCGAAAGGAATTATGTAACCCTTGGATATGATCGACTGTACCCATCTGTCCTGAGTGAGGGAATGCCAGGCTTCTGGGTACAGTGATAATCTTCCCGACTGCCTCCAAGGAGGGACAGCTGGGCAACATCTCAGGGATGCTGAAAGGGCTTGTCAGAGAGGCTCTCTGTTTCCCTGGTTTTGGACCCCTCTGCCTCTAGAGCGGCGTCTGTTGTTGTTACCCCTCTGCCTCTAGGGTAAACTGACCACGTGAATCCGCGTGACTCCTTGGGATTTACGGAACCACATTTTCCCACCTTTCTGTCCTTTGGGATAAGGTCTAGAAGGGGTGGAAAAACGGACTCCCACAGCAGAAAGAGTCTTGCCGTCCTGTTCGCACCTGGTCAAAGTTTCCTTCACCTGAGGGCCAAACAAAGCTGACCCATCAAAGGGAGAATTTGTGAAGGACGCCTTAAAGGAATCCGCAAAATCACATAGCCGCATCCAGGCTTGGCGTCTAAGAGCCACACCTGTACCTGCGGCTCTACTCTCCATCAGCAGCATAAGATATTAGCCGCATGGAGGAGTTTGCAATGGAATTAAGGGTTCCTAGCTGCGAAGCAATTTTTCTTGAGCCCCTGCAGCTGTAGGATCCTGTACTACTTCACCCAGCTCCTTAAGGATATCCCTCTGGAGTCTGGTGAAGTGACATAGGTAATTTAGCGAACGCATAGCAAAGGTCGCTGAGGAAAACATCCGCTTACCGTACCTATCCATGGTCCTAGAGTCCTTATTAGGAGGATGGACGGCACGGAAGGATCTGCAAGTTCCTTCTTGGTGGCGCAGCCACCACCATGGCATCAGCGGGACACCCTTAGTGAGGAATTGCTTGTCACACGGGCAGTGATAAATTTTGAAGGCCTCCTAGGGACTGGCTCTACAGAGTCAGGAGCTGCCCACGCCTTCGTGCAATAACCTGCATAAGGGGTCGAAGGCGGAGACACCCAGGAGGTGGAGGGCCGAGATCCAAACGCCTCTAGGTATACTGACTCATCCTCAGAGGGATTGTTGGTGGGCCAGTTTTCCCTCTGTTTAAGGAGTTCTAGGATGTCTGAGAAGGAGACATCCTCAGAGGGGGATCTAGGGGATCCTTCTGACTCATCAAAGTCAGTATCCAAAGTGACAGACTCGGGGGAGTCTACATGTTTCCTCTTACAAGTCCTCTTCCTAGGAGGATCTCCCGAAACATCAGGAGAATCCTCGGAAGAGGGGGAAATTCCCAATGGGGAAACCTGAGGCGGAGGATCTCTGGGTCCTGTAGCAAGAGAAGTGGCAGAGATGTCAACAGGTACTATAGAGGGAGGAGCTACGGGAACAGACTGCTGACTGATACCAGTGGCCAGCACACTCTTCATCACCTCGAATGCTCCCCTCCCAGGCAGGTCCGAGAGAACCCGTTCCGAAGAACTAGGAACTCCAGGGACCACCGAAAGGGAAGTCTCCGAGGCAGATGTCGGAGCCGAGCTCACCAAGGCCGAGGCTCCAAGGGGAAGAGCGGGTTCGGACAAGGGTCCGATGCCACTCACCCCCTCGGAGGAGACCATGGAAGCCCGACCACCGAATCCCTCTAAGGAAGGTCTCGAAGAGGAGATAAGAGTAGAGGCTGAAGGAACAGAAGGGGTATCCGTCCTCCAGCCGTAGCAGTAACCATTCCGAAGACTCCAACTCCAAGCTCTGGGGTAGAGTTGAAGGAGGAACTGTAACGGGGTGTGGACCAACAGTCGTCTGTTGAGACGGACTATGTAACATTTGGGCCAGTACCTGTGACTTAAGTAATCTGCTGACCACTCTCTAGGTCATGGTCTGAAAGTCTGGATGACCTTGAAGATCGGCTCCGATGGCTCCGTTCCGAAAGGAGAGGTGAAGCCGGAGCCGAAAGTATCGGCTCCAAGGAAGGAGACCTCGACCTCTTCCTGGAATGAGCCATCGGAACCGATACTATAGATCCTGTCGGAGCCGAAGACTTATCGGAGCCGACAGGAAGCCTCGATGCATCGGCTCCAGCGGAGCCGATACAGCCACAAAAGTAACGGTGTCGGAGCCGATCGGAGCCGACACCGATGCCTGTGCCACATGGTGGTCGGAACTGATCGGAGCCGACACCGCAGTGGTCGATGCAGAATCGGCACCGATAGCCATCGGTGCCGAAGGCTTTTAGCCAGAATCGGCTCCAGCCGGAGCCGATCTCGACTCGGAACGAGTCGGAGCCGAGGCCGCAGGCTTAGACACAGAAGCCTGGGCCTTGGAAGATTTGGCTGATTTTGATGGAGCCGACTTAGCGGAGAGCCCTCCGGCAAGAAGGCCCCTAAGTATCAGCTTGTTACGTCTTTCCTGTAGGACTCTCTGGCTGAAGGAATGACAAATAGCACAGGAGTCCTGCAGGTGAAGAGGCCCCAGGCAATACAGGCAAGAAGTGTGACCATCTGTCAGAGACATCTTCTGACAGCACGAGTCACACGTCTAAAAACCTGAGACCCTCTCCTTTGACATGGTGCTTCACAAAACACACACACACACACCAGTCAAAAAATTAAATTAAATAAAATACCAAAAGGTATTCCTATAAAACAAACACACACACCCTAACAGGGAGGGATGGGATGGGTAAAGTTTGACTAAAAAATTAGAAGAGACAGGGATTTTCTGTCAGAAAATCTATATAATTAACTTATAACTAACAATTAAAGGTTTTTTTACAAAAAAGGGGCTTAAATATCAAAAAAGTGAATCACTTACCAGGAGCTGGTAAAAGGAGGACCTCATAAGCGAAGCGGCAAACGAGATCTGGGTACTTACCGCCTTGCATCATGGGATATGGGGCTGCCTCGAGCTGGTAAAAGTGACTCTCGAGCTTAGCAAGTGCCGAGTCGGAGCCGAGGGATCGGCTCCGAACCCATCAAGCAAGAATGAAGGCGAGATTGACAACTTAACATTTATATATTATCCCAATGAGAATAACTGACATCATACCAGAGATAATCTGCGGGGACCAATGCATGGCACAAAGCATTTAGGAACTACCTCTGCCACTACTAGTACAGGGTATAGTCCTGTGGTACATTTTCTGTTTCTTACCCATAGATCTAAGTTGCGCTTGAAAACTGACAGGGATGAACTTTGTTTTATGTGGACAGGGAATCTATACCACAGCAATGGTATCCTTTGCAAGATGTACCTATCGCTCCAAACCATTCTGCTGATGTTGTAGAAAAGGTTTAGATCCCTAGACCGAGTACTTATAATGCCATTTGACTTTCTAATGTGCAGTAAATCCATGAGTAATGGGTCAGAGGATGCCTTGTATGCCAGACACAAGTCACTTCTTAGTGTCTAAAGGCTACTAAGTATAGTGACAGAGTTTTGAGTCAGTCCAAGTAGGACATGCTTAGGCCATGTATCCTTTCAGTAAAGTACCTCTGTAGGCATTCCAGTTGTTGCACGAGTAAGGACAAATAAAAGTCAAAAGAAGAATTATATTCAATGAATAATCTATAGGGGCCGAGCAAAGTGCAATGATGATATCCCTAGATCTAACCACAATCCCTTTTTTATAAGCTGCGCAATATAAAAGAACTTTCTTACAACAGTAGACATGTGTTGGTCAAAAGTTAGGTAACTGTCCACACAAAAGTTTCCATATCCCTAACAACTGGGTCAACTCTTAGAAGTGTAATATTAATGTGGTAGTTCCCTGGGGAAAATGGTTTCCTGAAGGATACTTGGTACCTAGTTTCAGTGTATGATTCTATCACCAGTTATTTATTTGAGACAAACTTTCTTACATGATGGCTAAATCATTTGGGGATTCAATGACTGTGCCTAGCGTGCAGTCATTTGCAAATTTAGTCTGCCTGAGGGAGCCTTGTTATGTTACTATGACTTGTACATTTTTATTTTTGGTGGCTGGGTTAGTCCCAATCACTGTATTTGATTTTCAGAGAAGATTAAGGTGGAATTCATGATGACTAGGAAACTCTAGCCAGGACATTGGAAGAAAGTACAGCTGTGTAAGTAAACTTGCCGTAGCAGTAGATGCTCTAACAGATCACTGTTGCAGTCGCCTAAGCTACATGGGGTCCTACCCCCTGCAACTGACCAGGTTTTCAAAATGCATTCTTTATGCTCTCAGTCAAAAGCTTGAAAGTATCTCCTGTAAAACGGCAGCTAGAGCATCAAAATGATAATAGCTGTCTTGTCTCAAGAAGGAAGGCCATAGTTCTACAATGAAAAGATGACAGGAAATGAAACAAAAACGCAACTAAAAACACAAGGGCATATATATTTCTCTACCCTGGCAAAACAAAAATCACCAAAACAAGGTGGTTAGAGGGAAAAGACAGCTACTGCAACACTTGATCTACTAGAACCATTGACTGTTATGGCAAGATTACACAACTGTACTACAATGAACATTAGATCACTGTTGCAATAACCTTAGCTATACGGATAGAGTACCATAGCTTAAACTTACAGGGGAGGGGGAAGCACATAAAAAAAATTATATATATATATATATATATATATATATATATATATATATATATATATATATATATATATATATCAAGAAGCCCGCAGAGAATAGTCCTAGCAAAGTCTGTTCTGAACCTGGAAAAGTCTGTAATGCTCTAGACCTGGAAAAGACTCTAGTTTGGCGTGTTTTGTAAAAGTATGTACAGAGGATCAAATTGTGCCTACAGAACACTTCTGGAGTTTTCAGATGGTTATCAAAGACGACAAAGCCCTGGTATATAGGCACTTACCCTGCCTGGAAGTGGCTTATTATGGTGAGAATAACAAAAGGAAATAGCACGAGTCAACCATCTAGATATAGTTAGCTTTGACACTAGCTATCCTTTCCTCTTACATTCACAGGAGACAAAACAGTGGATCAGCTTCCTTGAAGAATAAAGTTTTATCTGTGTAGTATCAGAGTTGCCTGTGGACATCAAAGAGTATGAAGATTTTTTTTCCTCCCTTGTTCATGGGATCAGGAAAAAAGAGAAAGATTAACAGACTTGTTCAAGATAAAGTCTGACACCATGCTCATTATAAAAGGGGATTAGTTCTTATAGAAGCCTTGCCCTTGTAAACAATGATGTAGGGTCAACTCACCAAAAAAGCGCCTGTAACTGAGATACTCTCCTAGCTGAAGTCATAGCAATGAGTAAAAACGTTTACCATTATTAGGAATGCTCAGTTGTATAAGCTGAACTTTCCATACCAGTAGATGTTTGAATGATCACTAATGCAATAGTTTTGGCTATATGGGATATATTCGGACTAGGAAATAATTAGCTAGCCAGCTTCCAAAGCTTCAGGGCACTTTCCACATACCCAAATTGTCAAGAAGCTTGAGCTGAGCTGAATAAAAGAAAAGTTTGAGCACAAAGTCCTTCAGAGCTTTCTTGCCAGCAGAGACAGAGTGACAGAGAGAGAGGGAGGGAACGGCTGAGCTCTGATAGGACAATGCTGGGAACAAACTAAATTAAATTAAATCTACAGCCGGACATAAAAAACACACCAAAAAAGAAAGGGGAATGGAAAGAGGGAGTGTCTACTGCAGCAGTGATCATTCGAACATCTACTGTGATGGTAAATTGAACTTACAAAACTGTAGTATGCTCATCATACTGACTGATCACTGTTGCACTAGCCTTAGCTATATGAGGAAATTACAATAGCTAATTAAATTTAGGAGATGGAAGGAGAAGAGTTCCAGGACCCTCTGGAAAATGGTCTTAGCAAAGCCCGATTTGGACCCAGAGAAGGAATCACACTTGTAGTGCTTTGTAAAATTATGTACAGAAGACCAAGTAGCACATTTTAGAATAATTCTGAAACCCAACCCTTTCCAACAAGACAAAGATGAAGCCAAGGCCCTGGTAAAGTGGGCCTTGACCCTGCCTGGAACAGATTTGTTATGGTGAGTATAACAAAATGTAAAAGCCTTAGACAACCATTTGGAAATAGTCTGTTTTGACACTGGATGACCCTTCTTACACTCATAAGAAATTACCAAATGATAAGAAGATCTGAATGATTTAGTTCTGTCAAGATAGAACCCGAGTAGTTTGTGGACATTCAAGGTATCCTTTCTCCCTCATTTTTAGGTTCAGGAAAGAAAATGGGGAGATAGATTGTTTGGCTTAAAGTAAAACTGGATACCACTATAGGCATACAAGGAGAATTAGCTGAAATGTTTTTAGTCTCTTCAGTTTTATACACAGATCAGGCATATTTTCATCAACCACAGCAGAAGCTGTGGAGAACAATTAATAAAGAGTTGAAGGATTTTATCTGGGAGGGGAAGAGAGAGGTAGGATAAGTTGATGCCTAGGACAAGGTGGTTTAGGACTACTTAATTTTAAGGGATATTTCAGAGCTACACAGTTAAGGCATCCATACACAGCACAAGCAAAAAGCTAACTGAAAGTGCAAAGGGATGATGATGAAACAGGGGAGAGGCTCAAGAAATAAGGAGAGACTGTGATTTTTTAATGTAGATTCTTAAGGAGTATAACAACAGCCATACAAAATATTATATTCATAAAAGTAGCAGAAACTATTCTAAGACGTAAGCCAACATGGGAATGGAGAAAGGAGATTCTGCCAGCAAGGATGACTGCAATTAGGGGTACATAGAACAGACAAGAGGGGCTGGGATTTATGGAGAAAACTGGCAAAGGAACAAACATATTGGCAGCAAATAGAGGTGGAAAGATAACAGAATGGTAAGAGACCAATAATACATTTGGACTGATGACTAGAGACTGCCTTCCCTATCAAGGATTGATATCAGAATATAAGCAAAGAGAAAGGAATAGAGGGATCCTAAGTTAAAGACTAGTCTAGCACTGGTAGAGTTTTTAGTAGAATCTAGAACAAAAACTGCTGCTAAAAGGGATAAATAGTAGGGCATACAAAGTACTGCAGAGGAGGCTGGAAAGGAATGGGCAGGGATTGGATAAGCTATTCAAGAAAAAACAACGGGAGGATACACACATGGCTCCCAAAAATGCAACAAAGTCTAGAACGTTTAGGATTTTTGTTTGGAAGTGTTTGTATAGGTATTTTTATACTCCAAGCAGACTCCACAAATAATTTTTCCTCAGGTACATTGCAAATGTTGCATGTGTGATGGGGAAGAAAGGGGTAATTGAGAACATATTTTTGGGGCTTAATGAGTTGGCAGACTTTAAAAATTCCCTACAGAATACTCACTCAGAAATATTGGAGAAGCAAATTGGTATAACTAAAGAAATTAATTTTTTGAGCTATAATATATAATCTGAATTGACTAGACATAGTAAGGCCTTGCTGAGTTTAACTTTAGTAGCTGCCACAAAAAGCAGTTACTAGAAAATGGAAATCAAAGTCTAAACCAATAGTATTAAAAATAGTAAATATAGTAAGAGATAAAAGACCTGGAAGTGGGATCTTTAGAAAAGGGAAGTTGCATGCTACAAAGAAAAAATAGGAAATGCGAGAACAATACATGCAGAATGTTTTGGAGGAGGAATGAGGTTCATGCAACTGAAAATATGTCAATATTTTTTTCTTTTACATAAATGTATGATTATCTATGTCATAAGTGATAATTCAAAGAAAAAAGGAAGATTACTTCTCAAAAAACCCTGACCTACAGAAAATGTGACAGTGGTGACTTAGCATAGGAGCTTGCAACTCAGATACCCTTGCTGCAAGGTTAGACTAATCAGTAAAACTTGTTTTCCATGTTAAAAACCTCAAGTCAGCCAGATTAGCAGGTCCAAATGCAGCAAGTGTTAGTTTCTCTAACACAAAATTAGGATCCCAACGAGGGACCACTGGTTTACCTGGAGGCCTCTCATGCCAACCCCCTTTTGCTTTAGTGTGCTTTAGTATTGTTAGTTTACTCCTTGAAGGCTTACTGTGGCCGAGGCGCTAGAGTGAGAGACAGAAAATAAAGCTGCTTTTGGATCCTGTGCTGACTCCTGTTGTTTTGCTGTGCTGCTTTGCTGTGTTCAACGTTGTTGCTGCTGTTTTCATGGCCAGTGATCCTGCATTAAATATTCCTAGGATTTTTAGAGAAGAAACCCCTGGTTCTTCTCAAAGGACATTAGATGGCTTTTTCAACACTAATTCAGAACGTAATTATGATCGTCCTGAAAGGACTGCAGTTACTGAGAATGTAGTGGATATTCCAACATGGGAGCGCTTCCTTGCAGAAACTAGGAGCAAACGCTCGAACAATCCATTTGCGAATATTGGTAAGCGCTCCTTGGACTTCACTACTGAAGTTAAAGCTATTGTTTCTAAACTTACGAATTTAATGCATAAAGAAACAGCAACATATTATAATGTGAACAGTTTATCTAGATATCTTGAATTAGATATCATTCCCAGAGGCCTTAGAGCTATAAAGTTCCCATCTGAGTCATTTAATGCTTCATGTCAAATAGACAAATCTTTTCAAACTAGATGGGAGTGCTGCACATCAATGTTCGAGGAATGGATAAAATACAAATAGAAAGAGACAATGTTAAACTTGTCAATTTAAAGAAAGATATTAATGCAGTGTGCAATAACTTGGTTACTGTGTTAGATCGCACTAGACTGGATGCCTGTTTCAGAGATATTCAAGACAAAGTTCATATTTTAGAAAAGAAAATAATTGATCAAAAGATGCATAAACTGCAAAGGACTTGAGAGATTTTGATAAAGGCAATGTGTATCTTTTTCGTAATAATCAACGTACCCGCCTTGTGGCTCAAACATCCAATCAAAATCCAGATAACAGAGATAGACTGGCGAGTACCTCTAGCGTTAATACACCTAATCAAACTTCAGATAGATGTCTCAATGACGTAGAGACCAGCAATTTCCAGGTCTGCCGTCTCCAGCGAATCGCCAGTTTTTCCAGATCATTTTGAACCCAGGTTACGCACAATCATAAAAGAGGGTTTGGCGAACAGGAATACTACAGAAATGGGCCTCAGCGCCCTTGGAGAGACAATAAACGAACCAGATGGTATTGAACTTTGTTTGTTAACAAATAATGTGGTTAACCTATCTGGTTTTGACATTTCTGAACATTTCTTATCAGTTCTAAATTGTGGTCTTAAATTTGTACCCACGGTGCTTCCGAAACTGTATGAATGTAAAATTGAGCTGTATAGTTTTATTAGGAAGCTTCATATGTGGTACTATTTTAATGTTTTAGTGCCTAAGAATGACATTGTGCATGGTTCAAGTTCCGAGTATTCTATTTCAGACTCAGATGAGTCGTTTGTTTCGTGTGATAGTGAAGTTCCATCTGACAAGGGGAACAAAATAATAATCATGCATAATAGTCAATATTTTAAAATGTGTTGGGATTTATTGAGTGACTCAACAGTTTATAGTATAGTTCATCAGGATGCCATTGAACAAGCTAAAGTTAAATATATTAATTTAATTCACAAAGGTCTTCGCCTAGGATTTTGGTTAGACAAATATGTGAAAGGGAAATTTAGCCTAAGGGATACTGGACCAGCATATTTTTATTGCCTCCCTAAAATACACAAAGACCCAGAAAATCCACCAGGCAGACCTATAGTGTCTGCCAGGAAATATTTTTTGCACAATTTAGGTGTAGTGTTGCATAAAGTGTTGCTAAAGGAAGCAGTTTGTCTTCCTTCTTATATTAAAGACTCTTTTGACTTTTTGGACAAAATAAAGTCAATTACGTGGAATAAAAATATGTTTTGGGTTACGTTAGATGTTAAGAGTCTTTATACAAACATTCAACATAAATACGGCCTAGAGCGTTGTATAAGATTATGGGAGATAAGCCATTAACTCACTATGTGCTTGATTTGACACAATTTTGTTTAAAAACAATTACTTTTGTTTTGACAATTTGATTTTTCAACAGAAGCAGGGAACAGCAATGGGTGCTCCTTTGCACCTATGTATGCAATTATTTTCATGGGCCTTGTAGAAAGGGAATGTATCTATAATAATGAATTTGTACAAAAATATGTTAAATTGTATTATAGATTTATTGATGAGTTAATATTTTTATGTGAAGGAGGTAAGAATTATGTACAAAATTTTGTCCAAGACATTCAACAAAATAGATTTAACATTTGTTTTGATGGTTTACAGTGTGGGAACACAGTTAACTTTTAGATGTGAATGTACAGGGTATTGATGGTCAACCCATTTTAACTAGCTTACATAGAAAATTTGGAGAGCCAAATGATTTTTTGAAAGCTGACAGTTGCCATCCCTTTCATGTTATCAATGCTTTACCATATGGAGAATTCTTAAGAATTTCACGTTTATGTAACACTGATGAGATATTTTTTAAAGAGGTTCATAAAACTAAAAAGATGTTTTTGAGAAGAAATTATGATAAAAAGTTAGTTGAAAGTGATATTGATAGAATTATTAAACTTAGATTTGATAGATCTAATAAACAAAGAAGAGATATTTTTATATCTAATAAAACTATTAATTGTGTAGATAATTTATTTATAGTATCTAAGTATAATATTTGTAGTAATATGATCAAATCAAATATATTACATTTTTGGGAATTTTATTGTATAAGATTATGGGAGATAAGCCATTAACTCACTATGTGCTTGATTTGACACAATTTTGTTTAAAAAACAATTACTTTTGTTTTGACAATTTGATTTTTCAACAGAAGCAGGGAACAGCAATGGGTGCTCCCTTTGCACCTATGTATGCAAATATTTTCATGGGCCTTGTAGAAAGGGAATGTATCTATAATAATGAATTTGTACAAAAATATGTTAAATTGTATTATAGATTTATTGATGAGTTAATATTTTTATGTGAAGGAGGTAAGAATTATGTACAAAATTTTGTCCAAGACATTCAACAAAATAGATTTAACATTTGTTTTGATGGTTTACAGTGTGGGAACACAGTTAACTTTTTAGATGTGAATGTACAGGGTATTGATGGTCAACCCATTTTAACTAGCTTACATAGAAAATTTGGAGAGCCAAATGATTTTTTGAAAGCTGACAGTTGCCATCCCTTTCATGTTATCAATGCTTTACCATATGGAGAATTCTTAAGAATTTCACGTTTATGTAACACTGATGAGATATTTTTTAAAGAGGTTCATAAAACTAAAAAGATGTTTTTGAGAAGAAATTATGATAAAAAGTTAGTTGAAAGTGATATTGATAGAATTATTAAACTTAGATTTGATAGATCTAATAAACAAAAAAGAAGAGATATTTTTATATCTAATAAAACTATTAATTGTGTAGATAATTTATTTATAGTATCTAAGTATAATATTTGTAGTAATATGATCAAATCAAATATATTACATTTTTGGGAATTTTTAGACAACTTTGATGAATTAAAGAATTTAAAGACAAAAAAATTATTTTTTTCTTATACAAAAGGTAAAAGCATTAAAGATTTTGTTGTATGGACTAGGTTTTCTAAATTGATTGTGAAAATACCCATTCAGTTAACTATTTTGGGTACTTTTCCATGTGGAAAATGTCAAGCTTGTTCATATATACATAGAACTTTTTTCAAAATTAATAACAAAAATTTTGATTTGGAGGGCTCATATAACTGTAGAACTAACAGGGTAATCTATGCTCTCAAATGTGGTTGCAATAAATTTTACATCGGTCAAACGAAAAGAATGTTTAAGGTTAGACTTTTAGAACATTTGAGGGACATAAGAAATAAAAAAAATGGAGAGCCCTTTAGCCTTACATTTTTGTGAATTTCACAATGGCAGGAGTGAGAGTTTAAAAGGCACCATTTTACAACAGGTAGCTAAAATGGAACCTGATGAATTAGTTGTGGGTAGATTACTTTTAAAGAAGGAAACTACTTTTATTTTAAAATATGACACTTTAGTACCTAGAGGCTTGAATACAGAATGTAATTGGAAGAATGTTATTTAGCTTGTAGGTGCATATCAATTTTATTGATTAATTGTTTAATGATGTAATTGAATGATTTTTGTGACTATATAAAGTGTGCTTTAGTATGGTTAGTTTACTCCTTGAAGGCTTACTGTGGCCAAGGCGCTAGAGTGAGAGACAGAAAATAAAGCTGCTTTTGGATCCTGTGCGGACTCCTGTTGTTTTGCTACATTGCAAATGTTGCATGTGTGATGGGGAAGAAAGGGGTAATTGAGAACATATTTTTGGGGCTTAATGAGTTGGCAGACTTTAAAAATTCCCTACAGAATACTCACTCAGAAATATTGGAGAAGCAAATTGGTATAACTAAAGAAATTAATTTTTTGAGCTATAATATATAATCTGAATTGACTAGACATAGTAAGGCCTTGTTGAGTTTAACTTTAGTAGCTTCCAGCTGTGATTTGTCTTCTCCGCTTTTGGAGGTAGAAGTACCCCATTGTTTAGATCTGTATGAGCCTTGGGGCTGGGATCTGCCTCTGGGGCATCTGTATCTGCCTCTTTGTGGCCTGTCTGACACCAGAAAGGACCAATTCTTTGTGGGCCAGTTCCTGCTAAATCTGGGTGGCTGCACCTGTAAGAAATCCTTAACTGTCTGCATGGACTTTGCTTTGTCCTCCATTTTCTTCAACACCTCCTCTGCTTTAACACCAAAGTATCATGCTGTAATGGAGCGTCTAATAATGTTGCTTTAACATGATCAGGCAGATTCTGTTCCTTTAACCAAGCATGCCTCCTAATGACAGAACCCGTAACAGTGGCCCTGCAAGAGGCCTCCAGAGAATCAAAACCACATTGCAAAGTATGCCTTCCCACTTGTTCAGTTGCATGCAATAAATCCTGCATTTCCTTGTTTTCTGCACATTCAGAATTTGTTAATATTTTCTGTTTAAGCAGTGACATTAAGTATTGCTGATATTTAAGCATATGAAATTGACAATTTAAAGCCCTCTCAGCCACAGTAGCAGAAGTGTAAACCTTTTTCCCCATCTGTCCAGTGCCCTTGAATCCCTATCAGAGGGGATAGGGTTTGTTGCAGTGGAAGCCATGACCCCCTTTAGGACCCTGAGAAATAGTTTCTGGGTCAGCAGCAGGGTTTTTATAAAGAAATGTATGTGAATCTGGAACCCTGTAGTATCTGTCTGGCTTAACAGGTGCAGGGGGTAAAGAGTCAGGAGACAGACCGGACTCTGAAAATACATCATCTACAATGTCTAAAACAGGGGGGATAGCAAGAGGCCTGTGCTGAGGTAGTAATGGAAAGTCTCTGAGCCTTTTCTTAGATTCTGAGTAGTCTTGGCTCTCCCAGTGGAAGTGCTTCCTCATGGTATACAGGGTTTCCCCAAAAGAATAATCCTCAGGAGGAGAGGCTGAAGGGATAGATTCTTCAGCAGCAGAATCCTCATAGGGAGGAAGAGAGTATTCCTGTTCAGAAGAAAGTCATAAACTATATCAGGCAGCACAAAATAGGACGAAGTGCATTCAAACAGGGGCTGTGTGTAGAATTACATTTTGAATTCACTAGGAAGACTTATCTTACCAATGAAGCAAAAAATGCAGACGAAAATGCAGGCAATCCAAACTTTTCAGTCGTCCCTCAAACAAATGCAGTTGACAGGATACACATACAATGAAAAGGAGTTCCACACACCACATGGCTTTTATTAGGTTGAGTGGGCTGGGTAAGGCAGGTCTGACATCACAATGTGGGAGGAACACTGGCTCTTCTATACAGCATGCAAATCAGGCAGGGATTACGTCACTTTGGGGGAGGAAACATCCCGATAGCTAGAGCAAGAGCAGATGGCAGATGTGACATCATAATTTCAGAGCCAGCTACAGGTTTTTCAAGTTGGTTTGCAAAGTGAAACAAAAACAGTATAGAAAGCTAGGAAGCAGAACAGGGAAAACAGTTGAGTGGGTTATTTTTTAAAGCAGCAAGGGTGATTTTTTTAAGCTTTATCAAAGAACAGGGACTGGAAGAGTCAGCAGATTGGGGAATCTGCTTTAATATCCTGTTGTTTTCCTTTAAGGCATCCATACACAGCACAAGCAAAAAGCTATAACTTTTAGTTATGTACTCACCGTAACTTTAGATGTTTGGGATCCATCTCGCCTACATTCTGTACTGATGGGCTTGGAGCCGATCCCTCGGCTCCGACTCGGCACGCTATGCTATAGAGCGAAGCCTCTTATTGGCTGAGCTATTCTCTGTCCCAGGATGCACCACCGCTAATCCCCCAGATCTTGTTTGTCCGCATTCATGCACACACACATAACTTGTTTATATAACATTGCCAGATGTTTCAAGACGAAACAATAGAATTCGGACCGTCCGATCTCATCTGATCTCCAAGGCAGGGGGAAGGAGGGTGGGTTATTGGGAATGTAGGCGAGATGGATCCCAAACATCTAAAGTTATGGTGAGTACATAACTAAAAGATGTTATGTGATCCTATCTCGCCTACATTCTGTACTGATGGGACAGCGGCCCTAGCACCTAAATCCTGGGTGGCTCACTGGAAAACACTCCTGAGCACTGTGGAACCAAATGAAGCTCGCCCCGAGATGCCACATCCAATTTGTAGTGGGAAATGAAAGTGTGCGGCGAAGACCACGTAGCCGCAGCACAAATGTCACTAATGGCAAGCTTAGAATGGAATGCTATTGAAGTAGCCATAGCTCTTGTAGAGTGAGCTTTGACAGAGGTCGTAAGCTCTTTATTAGAAGAGGAATAAGCTTGACTAATACAGTCCCTGATCCATTTGGCAATAGTGACCTTTGTGACTTTGCCCAATTTATTATCCGAAAAGGACACAAACAATTGATCTGTTTTCCTTGTTTGTTTGGTCCTGTCTAAATAAAAACGCAATTGCCTGTGGACATCCAATGTGTGGAATATGTATTCCGCTTTGTTTCAGTACTTTGGAAAGAAAACTGGAAGTTCTAATGACTGTTGTAGGCAAAAACTGGAACAAACTTTAGGGACAAAGGATGGATTAGGCCTTAGAGATACTCTATCTTTGTGAAAAACCAGGTACGGAGGTTTTACAGATAAAGCTTGAAGCTCTGAAACCCTTCTGGCAGAAGTAATCGCGACCAGAAAAGCAGTTTTCCACGGTAGAAATTTCAAATCACATGTTGCTGCCAGTTCGAAGGGGGAGGAAGTTAAGGCACGTAACACCAAATCGAGATCCCATGGAGGAGCAGGACGAGAAATCGGAGGTCGTAAAAGCACAGCACCTTTCATGAAGGTCTTACACAATCTGTTGCTCATTAAAGGTGGGTTTATAGATTCATGAAAATTGGAAATAGCTGCCAATTGGACCTTGATGGTAGAGAATGAAGAACCTTCATTGAATAGGGAAGTTAGAAATTTTAGGACTTCCAATACAGGAATAGTGATGAGATCCAGACCCCGGAGTTGAGCCCAAATAGCAAATCTCTTCCATTTGCTAGTATACAATTTCTTAGTGGCAGACTTGTGGGCCGAAGATAAGATATGTAAGACTTCCGGGTCTAAGGTATGGTTCCTGACTATAGTCGGAAGAGGAGGAGCCAAGCTGTTAACTTCAAAGTGTGAAGGGACTGGTGGAGTAGTCCCAACTGATGAATTCATAGGTCTGGGATCTGATCCAGGAACCAAGGACCGTCCAGTGCATATTTCCGAAGATAGGGGAACCATACCTGACTAGGCCAGTAAGGAGCAACTAAGATCATTTTGCTCCCCAAGTGAGACGCCTTTTGGATCACTCTGGGAAGGAGGGGAACTGGGGGAAAGGCATATAGCAAGCCGGTGGGCCAAGGATGGGCTAGTGCATCCATAGGGCTCTCCCCCGGAGCTGGAGTGAGGGAGAAGAACTTTTTGCACTTCGCGTTCAGCGGGGTTGCGAAGAGGTCGCAACAAGGAATTCCCCATTTGCTGAAAATCTGAGTTGCCACTGCATTGTTCATAGACCACTCGTGAGGAGAGAGGATAGTTCTGCTCAGTCTGTTGGCTATCACGTTGAATTTGCCAGGGATATGAGTTGCTATCAGAAAACGTCTGGTCGCCACTGCCCATTCCCAGACTCTCATGGCCTCTCTGCAAAGAGGGTAGGATCTGGTTCCTCCCTGTTTGTTCAGATACCAGACCACTGACATGTTGTCAGAGTGAACGGCAATTACGCCCTGAGGGAGGTAATCGTGAAGGGCTTGTAGAGATAGAAGCACCGCCCTCATTTCCAAAATGTTGATATGAAGAAGACTCTCTTCTGTACGCCATTTGCCTTGGACTGACCTGCCCAGGGAATGCCCCCCCCACCCCATCTGGGAGGCGTCCGTAGTCAAAGTGGACATAGGAGGAGGTAGAACAAAAGGTCGACCCTGATCCGGATTGGAGGGCACCAGCCACCAGCGAAGGTCCCGTTTGCAGGTTTCCGTGATCCGTATGAGGTGACTGAGCGGGAGATCCTGAAAGGACCATTGTGTCGAAAGAAGCCACTGGAGAATTCTCATATGCAACCTTGCTAGGGGGACTAGAAGAACCGTGGCCGACATAGATCCCAATAGATGCAAGACCATCCTGGCTGGAGCTTTGGATCTGAGAAGCAAGGCTCGGACTTGAGCTTGTATGGTTTGTATCCTTTCTGTAGGAAGATAGACCCGCATTCGGTTTGAGTCTATCTCTACTCCGATGAATCTTATGCGTTGAGATGGCAGCAACACAGACTTTGGCCAATTGAAGGTGATTCCAAGGGAAGTGCCCAGTGATATTGTGGCTAGTAGGTTCTGCAATAGTAGACGCCTGGAGGTGGCAGTTAGGAGCCAGTCATCTAGATACGGAAACACCTGGAATCCTAGACTCCTCAGGTGAGCAGTCACGACCGCCAAACATTTGGTGAACACCCTGGGGGCTGTAGTGAGACCAAAGGGCAGCGCGCGGAACTGAAAATGACTGTCTCCTAGGCTGAAGCGCAAATGTCTCCTGGACGCCTGATCTACCATGATGTGGTAATAAGCGTCCTTGAGATCTATGGAGCACATCCAAACACCTTTCTCCAGCAGTGGGAGAATGGATTGTAGGGTGACCATTCGGAACTTGGACTTTTTGACTGAACGATTTAGAATGCTGAGATCCAAAATGGGCCTCAAGTCCCCGGTCTTTTTTGGCACCAAAAAGAATCTTGAGTAAGTCCCTAATCCGATCTGGTCTGCGGGGACCGGTTGGATGACTCCTTTTTGAAGCAGCTTTGAGACTTCTAAGGCTGCTATTTCCCGTTGACTGGGTGGCGGATCCGGGATTTTTTTGGACGGAGGTGGGGAGTGAGAAAAAGGGATGGTGTAACCTCCGGCAATAATTCGAAGCACCCATCGGTCCTGAGTGATACCTTCCCAGGCTTTTAGGTGCCTCGAAAAACGACCCCCGACTGGCTCCGGAGCTGCACAGTCGGGCAATCCCTCAGGGATTGTGAGAGGCTGAAGAGCCATGAAAGGACTCGCGATCTCCAGTGTTGCGGGGGCCTCTGCCGCCTCTGGGACGGCGTCTTCCAGAAAAATTTCCCCCTGCTCTGCCTCTAGAAGGGGGATTGTCCTGCTGTGAGGGATAAGACTTCTGGGATCTACGGAACCACATTTTCCCTCCTCTTTTAGCCTTGGGATAAGGCCAAAAGGGAGTGGAAAATCGTGCCCCTACGGCAGTCAAAGTCTTACCTTCTTGCTCGCAGCGGGTCAATGTGTCCTTTACCTTGGGTCCAAACAAAGAGGACCCATCAAAGGGAGCGTCGGCAAAGGAAGACTTGAAGGCTTCCGCAAAATGACACAGGTGGAGCCAGGCTTGCCTCCGTAGAGCAATACCCGTACCTGCCGCTCTACTTACACCCTCGGCCGCATATGAAATGAGCCTCATGGACGAGTTAGATATCGATGACAACGTAGCCAACTGAGAGCCAACCGTCTGGGCCAGCTGCTCAGGTAGGTTACCCAAGAGGGTATCTGAAAGCTCCTTGATCAGATCCCTCTGAAACCTGGTGAAGTGCGTTAAATAGTTCAGGGACCTTAAGGTAAAGGCCGCTGAACTGAGGGTGCGCTTCCCGTACCAATCCATGCTCCTAGACTCCTTATTAGGAGGATGGACGGACGTCAAAGCCTCTGCTGCATCTTGTTGGGTAGCAGATGCCACCACCAAGGCATCTACAGCCACACCTTTTGTCAAAAACTCCTTCTCTGGGGGGTGCTGATAGGAATTTATTTGGGCGAGCAGGCACCGGTTCCACAGAGTCTGGATGTTCCCACGCCCTTCGACAGATCAAATCTAGAAGCTCGTCGAAGGGCGGAGACACCCACGAGGCGGAGGGCTGAGCCCCAAAGGCCTTAAGGAACACCGACTCGTCAGCAGAAGGGGGTTTGGAGTGCCAGCCGCCTCGTTGTTTGAGGGCTTCCAGGATGTCTGCAAAGGAGACATCATCTGAGGACGACTTAGGGGACCCCTCTGCATCATCAAGATCAGTGTCTGATGTGAGAGACTCATAGGGGGAGTCAACGTGCTTCCTCTTGCATGATCTTTTCCTTGGGGGTTCCTCTGAAGAAGCTTCAGAGGGACCTCCAGGAGGGGGGGAACCCCCAGTGGAGGTGACCTCAGGCCCCGGGGCTCCGCTGTCTAAGGACAGGGGGACTGCCAAAGACCCAGTCTCCGTATGTAGGGAAGGTGCCGGTGAGACCGTGGAGGTAGCCAAAGAAGATTTGGCTAATGCACTCCTCATGGCCCTGAAGGCCGGACCACCAGAATCCTGGGAAGGTCCAACCCCCGTGGCCACAACAGCAGACGGTACCCCCGCAGCCGACGCACCGAGAGGAAGGCTTGGAACCGAAAACATCAGTCCCGAAGCGTCCCCCCCAGGGCCGACAGAGGAGGTCCATATACCAAACTCTGACTCGAGAGCCGGGGTTGGAGTAAGGGTCGGGGCCGACCCGAAAACCTCCATCGGCTCCACCAGCACCGGCTCCAACTGTGCCGAGGCTTTTGGAGGAGGAACCAGAACTACAGGGTGGGCCATCGGCTACGAAGCCGAATGGGCTGGAGCCGAAACTAATTTTTGGAACACAGGAGACTGAAAACGTCTTAGGAGAACCCTGTCGATGTCCGAATCAGACATCTTGGAAGATCTAGATGAAACCGATCGGGTCCGAACCGACTTCTCCATCGGCTCCAAAGGACTGGGGGACCGGCTCCGAATGGACTCAACCAATATCGGTGCCGAGGGAGATCCCAAAACAATTTCCCTTGGTGCCGAGGAGGGCTTCGGCGAATGGGAAGAGTCTGAGCCGGCAACCCTCATCGGCTCCAAAATCAGTGGAGCCGATGAAGGTGACCCGCCTCTCGAAGCCCCAGTCATCGGCTCCGAAACCAGAGGAGTCGAGACTGGGGGCATCGAGGCAGACCGTTCCGCCCTCGGCTAAGTCCGTGGAGCCGATGGAGAAGCCTGCCTGGATTTCTTAGTAGTGGGTTCCGGCGGGCTGGTCGGAGCCGACGCTTTCTTTTTCTTAGTTGGAGAGGATGAGGAAGATAAGGCCTCCTCGAAGGAGGGTTTAATCAGCCCTTTCAAGATTAATTTATTCTTCCTCTCTTGGAAGACCCTAGAGGAAAAGGCGTGACACACTCTGCAGGACTCCTGTAGGTGCTTGGCGCCTAAACAGTATACGCACGAGGAGTGGTCATCAGTTATCGACATTTTATAACTGCACCTCGTGCACTTCTTAAACCCTGAGGGTCTATGTTCTTTAGACATAATGTCTCTGAAACAGTCACTAAAACAGTGGTAAAGAACACTCTATTCAGAAAAAAACACAGATTTTAAACAACAATTAAAAAAAAAAAAAAAAAACTTTAAACGATAATTAAATACCAGTACAATACAATTATTGACCAACAGCAAAAGGGAGGGCCAAAAACCCTCTAACTCAAACAGGTACTTGACCTCCTTAAAAGAAAATAGAAACTGCTAATGAATAGGGGAAGGCCCCTCTAACTTAAACGGGAAACCTTTCCCTAAACAAACACACAAATTTACCACAAAAGTATATCACAAAACACTCGTACAACAACAATAGCTGTTAAAACAGCTTTTGGGTAAGAATAGAGAATTTCCTGACAGGAAAACTTTAGAAAAAAACAGCACTTAGCTCAGCCAAGTTTGAGACCACGTCCTAGCTTGTAAGCGGCAAACGAGATCTGGGGGATTAGCGGTGGTGCATCCTGGGATAGAGAATAGCTCAGCCAATAAGAGGCTTCGCTCTATAGCATAGCGTGCCGAGTCGGAGCCGAGGGATCGGCTCCGAGCCCATCAGTACAGAATGTAGGCGAGATAGGATCACATAACATCTGAAAGTGCAAAGGGATGATGATGAAACAGGGGAGAGGCTCAAGAAATACGGAGAGACTGTGATTTTTTAATGTAGATTCTTAAGGAGTATAACAACAGCCATACAAAATATTATATTCATAAAAGTAGCAGAAACTATTCTAAGACGTAAGCCAACATGGGAATGGAGAAAAGAGATTCTGCCAGCAAGGATGACTGCAATTAGGGGTACAGAGAACAGACAAGAGGGGCTGGAATTTATGGAGAAAACTGGCAAAGGAACAAACATATTGGCAGCAAATAGAGGTGGAAAAATAACAGAATGGTAAGAGACCAATAATACATTTGGACTGCTGATTAGAGACTGCCTTCCCTATCAAGGATTGATATCAGAATATAAGCAAAGAGAAAGGAATAGAGGGATCCTTAGTTAAAGACTAGTCTAGCACTGGTAGAGTTTTTAGTAGAATCTAGAACAGAAACTGCTGCTAAAAGGGATAAATAGTACGGCATACAAAGTACTGCAGAGGAGGCTGGAAAGGAATGGGCAGGGATTGGATAAGCTATTCAAGAAAAAACAATGGGAGGATACACATATGGCTCCCAAAAATGCAACAAAGTCTAGAACGTTTAGGATTTTTGTTTGGAAGTGTTTGTATAGGTATTTTTATACTCCAAGCAGACTCCACAAAGAATTTTTCCTCAGGTACATTGCAAATGTTGCAGGTGTGATGGGGAAGAAAGGGGTAATTGAGAACATATTTTTGGGGCTTAATGAGTTGGCAGACTTTAAAAATTCCCTACAGAATACTCACTCAGAAATATTGGAGAAGCAAATTGGTATAACTAAAGAAATTAATTTTTTGAGCTATAATATATAATCTGAATTGACTAGACATAGTAAGGCCTTGTTGAGTTTAACTTTAGTAGCTGCCACAAAAAGCAGTTACTAGAAAATGGAAATCAAAGTCTAAACCAATAGTATTAAAAATAGTAAATATAGTAAGAGATAAAAGACCTGGAAGTGGGATCTTTAGAAAAGGGAAGTTGCATGCTACAAAGAAAAAATAGGAAATGCGAGAATAATACATGCAGAATAATGTTTTGGAGGAGGAATGAGGTTCATGCAACTGAAAATATGTCAATATTTTTTTCTTTTACATAAATGTATGATTATCTATGTCATAAGTGATAATTCAAAGAAAAAAGGAAGATTACTTCTCAAAAAACCCTGACCTACAGAAAATGTGACAGTGGTGACTCAGCATAGGAGCTTGCAACTCAGATACCCTTGCTGCAAGGTTAGACTAATCAGTAAAACTTGTTTTCCATGTTAAAAACCTCAAGTCAGCCAGATTAGCAGGTTCAAATGCAGCAAGTGTTAGTTTCTCTAACACAAAATTAGGATCCCAACGAGGGACCACTGGTTTACCTGGAGGCCTCTCATGCCAACCCCCTTTTAAGAGCGTTTTGACATGACACTGCATTGAAAGAGGAGGGTCATGCTGAAATAGCTGATAAATGAACCATGATAAAGAAATAAGAAAGGCTAGTAACTCTCACAAATACTTTAAAACCAGATAACAACTAGCCCTGAATGGGTGCTGGTTATGTTGCTGCCACCAACTAGAAAACCTTTTCCATTTGTTAATATATGACTTTCTAGTAGCAGGCTTTCTTGCCTCCTTTACTACCTGATGCACATCCTCAGTAAATAGGTGCCTAAGCAAGCAATAATGCCCAACAAGGTGTGTGTTACTGTGTAAATAATGCCCACCCAGGATGTTATAAGGCCCAAAGACACAGAGCCTCTACACCCCTGGAAGGGCATTATTTACACAGTAACACACAACCCATTTGGCATTACTGCTTGCTTTGCTTGCTAAGAGAATAAAGTTCTCTGTAAAACTTATTTTTTTTACTTATTTTAAATTATTAATATACTTTTTTATTACGCATTTTTGATGAAAATAGTTCTGCTGCCTAATGTTTCAAACTCACTGCAGTACATGTATTTTACATTCAAAACATAATATTTTTTAATAAATACCCAGATATTTACTTCATTTTTTGGTCCCTTACTCCTCAAATATGTGGTTTATTGCCAATCATTGGGGAGTGAAGTCAATAAATAAGGACGTACATATTTCCTTCAGAAAATGCATGTCAACACAAATCCTATTATTGAGCAGCTTTCTGATTTTATAAGAGCAATATTTAAAGTTTGTTCCTATTTTAAGCCTTTGTTCCCCCCTTTATTTTAGGCTTTATCCAGATTTCTTGAGCTAAGACGGACGACAGGTATACAAACCTCTTAAATGCATCAGCTATTCGTCGATCAATGTCACTCTCTCACACACAAACACACACACAGAATCACACTTCAACTTTCAAGCAGGTAAGTATGCATACACTCACACACACAGACAGAAACACACATACATATAAATACACATGCATTCAGCCAAACTTTTCTTTATGTTTCTTTTAATTTTAGTCGCTGAATAGCAAAAGTGCTGCTTAACGAGTGTAAGTCATTCGATCAAACTCCAACTTTTATACACAAATACACTCGTGCGCACACACTTTTTTTTTTTTGTTTGTTTTACACCCACTAAGCAGCAAGAGCCCTGCTTAGAGAGTAAAATAAAGGTGGCAGTTAAGTTACTTTCAGTCCAAGTTTCACGGCAGCTTAATATGCTGCTGTGAAGCAGTGGACTTGTTTTTCAGCAAGTATTACCTGTAGAGTAATACCCTGCTGGAGAACGTTCGTTCTCAAGTCAGGGTGCCATTGTACAGGTAGTCCATTCTTTAAAAAGAATTAAGACCCCATCATCCAGGCAGTCAACAGAAGTTGACTGATGTTGGGGTGCATCTATCATTCCTGTCCTTATTCTGTAGATCCAAACTGTAAGGAAGCTTGTAGCAATTGCCCCTGACCATTTCCAAAAGAAGGGAGAACCTTGGTTACCTGGGTCTGAAGGGAGTCACCCCAGTGACCTTTGGAGATTCCTTCTGAAACTTCAGAAGTACCCTGGCTATTAGCAGAAAGGATAGAAAGGCATACAGGAACATTCCTGTCCAAAGAAAAGGCATCTGTCTTCCAGATCTTCTTGCATGCAGTCCTGGAACACAATTTTGGCAGCTGATTGTTCAGAGAGGAGAACGAGATCTTAACTGAGGAACTCCCCACAGATAGATCAAATATCGAAGACCGCCTGATCTCGTTCCCATACATGAAGGTCTGCCCTGGTCCTGCTCAGCTGGTCTGCCACACAATTTTGCTCTGATGGAATGTAGGATGCATGTAGAGTAAGACAAGGGGGAATGACCTGGTTCCCCCTTGCTTGCTGATGTACCACATGCCTGTAGTATTGTCTGTAACCACTTGAAGAGGCCCGGGAACCAAAGATAGTTGAGTGCCTTGATCAGAGCAAGCACCTCATTGACATTTATGTGCTTGTATCTACCTTTATTGCCCCCCCCCACACTTTTATCCCTCCTGAAACTGCTTTCAAGGTAAAGCCCAAAGCATCTGTGGTGTCTGACTACTTTGAAGCGGGGAGGGAGATGGGAAGACCTGGATCTGTTATATTCACCAAAAGATTTCTCTTCTGACAAACCTCAGCACTGGGATTTGAAAAGATAAATGGTGTTGATGCTGGGACCAAAGAGATTTCAGATGCCACAGTATCTTTCTCATGTGAAGACCGGCCAGGGGTATTATAAGAATCACAGATGCCATGACACCCAAAATCCTGAGGATTTCCTTTGCAGTGACTGAAGTTTGAGTGGAAAACTTTAGGAACATATCAAAATATACATCTGTTTTTTCCGTGGAAGAAAAGCTCTTTGAACTGAAGTGTCTATTTGACCTCCCAAGACCACAGTCATGTGTGAGGGAGTCGATAAAGACTTTTTGGAATCCCAGTTTATGAAAGGGATCTATCATCCAAGAAAGAGATTACTGACACTTTGACTCTGCTAAGATAAGCATGTTATCTAAATACAGAAAAATGAAGATACCCTGTAGTCTGCACTGAGCTATAACTGGAGCAAGACACTCTGCCAACACTGTTGGCATGCTGGATAGTCCAAATGGTAAGGCAGAGAACTGACAGTCTGATCTAGACTCTCAAAAACTTAATGTCTGAAGTCTGGATAACCAAGGATGTGATAAGCATCTTTCAAAACTAGTGCTACCAGGAAACTTGAAAGGTGAAGAAGGGGTAACAAGTTGTGAAATGAAATAATTTTGAATGCAGGCACTATCACAAACAGGTTTAGGAAAGAAACATCCAGAACTTCTCTCCAAGTATTGCCTTTCTCTGGCAATAGGAACATCCCTGAATAAAACCCCTTCCTCACCTGGGAAGGAGAAACTGGTTCTGTCACTGCTTGGGACAGCACGTAATGAAGAACAGATCTGCAGGATGAGGAATGACCACCTAGAAAGGAGGAATTTCCTCCAACTGCCTGTAACCTTAACAAATGACTTTCAGAACCCTTGTCTGAAATAATCTGTTGTCAAAGAGAAAAATGGAAATTAAAACTTTCTCGAAGAAAAAGGGGGCCAGAGTGGAAGTGAGTCACAAGGTCTCTTGATCAGTCACTCAGATTTATTGGCCTTACCAAGGGTTGAGACTTCTTTTTTAACCTCCTTGCTATTGTTCTTTAAATGTCTGTTACCAGAATTTTGTTGAGACTTTTTTTTGCCAAAACTGGATGAGGAGAAAGAAAATCCCATGGACAACTTGGAAAAGGATGGCTGAAAAATCTTAGAGATTTCCAGGATCAGCTTGTCCTTTCATCACACTTCTTGATCATCTCTAAAGCAGAGGGGCCAAACAGTAAAGTAAACCTCTACTCACAGGAGAATTTAAAATCTCATTTTTATCATTTGGAAAGTTCTGAGAATGCAGCCATGAAAACCTCCTTAAAATATTACTACTGGTCATATCTGGAAAGAATTTTACATGTTACCTATCCACAAAGGAGGCAACTCCCAAGAAATCTGTAATTTTAGACCTACAGCCATTCTGTCACCTCCTCTCTAAACTACTTGAAAAATGCATACATAAGCAAACTCTGCAATACATAGTACAGGAAAACCTACTTACTCCTACTCAACATGGTTTCCACCCAAAACACAGTACACACACTGCCCTTACCTCCTTTACAAAACACTATTTCCCAGGCTAGTAATAACAACAAAATTGTCTCCTGTTTATTTCTAGACCTTTCCAAAGCCTTTGATGCTGTCTCATACACACTACTTCTGGCTAAACTGACTAATCTAAACTTCTCCCCTGCTATTGTTACTTGGTTTTCTAGCTATCTCTCTGAATGACTGCAATCAGTGAAATGGCTCTCTGCACTCTCCCCCTCCCTCCCTGTAAAAATAGGCATTCCTACTGTTCTATACTGGGTCCATTACCATTTAATATCTTCACCAATTTGCTCTACACTTCTTGCTCAGTCATCTCTTGTACAATATGCAGATGATTTTACTGTGATCACCATCTCTGACTCTCCCTCTAGTCTCATCTCTACTACTCAGCCTGCCTTTACATCAGGGGAAACTTGGCTCACCAACAACCAACTAATCCTGAACCCCCCCCCCCAAAAAAAACAACTCTTTCTCCCCAAAACTCTTAACCATCTCAAATCTTCTTTTACTATACTGTCAATAAGACTACAACAGTAGCCGAATCTAGCAGCAAACTCTTAGTGTCACTATAGACAGTCAACTTAAATTTGACTTGCACATCAACTGTTATCAGGAAGACTCATCAAAAACTCGGCCTTCTATACAGAAACAACGTTTTCTCACTCCCAAAGCTAATGAAACCCCCTCTCATACCCAACTCCTACCCAGCCTGCTGTATGTTTTTCAAATACTCACTAACCTTAACACCACGCTCCTAACAAAGCTTAACTAAACCTATTACAAGGTTGCTAGATTCTCTGCCCAACATACTTATCAAACCCATCACTGTGTCTCACTTAAACATTTAAACTGGCTAGAACTACCTAATCTGCTTCTCTCTCAGCTTCAGATTATACACTCTATACTATACCAACCTTCCTATTACCCTAACATATCCTCCTTTATATTGCATTATTCTCTAACTAGATCATGCTGCAGCTCAGACCAAGACCTACTACTTATCTAAAACCTAGGACTAATAATGGATGTAGTCTACATAGCTACCATCCTACCATTGTTTGGAACAAGCTTCCACTTCAGATTTGATTACTAAATCGACCAAAACAATTCAAAGCAGCTGCTAAAGAACACCTCTCTGGTCTTCCCTCTGTACTCAACCACCATAAAATGATCACCCCATCCCTAAACTGCTAACTAATCAACCATTAACCGTAACTTTTATCTTCTACACTCTTACTGTTTATTACTTCTCCCCTTCTGGCCTTGCCAACCTGTCTCTTTCAAACCATGATTTTCCTACGCTTCAGCTTAACATTTCTCTTCCTAAATATCCCCTCCATTTATACTGAATTAATACTTTAAGACTGTAGGAATATGTTCTTTTCTCACAATGCCTAATTTTAATGATGACTTGCAAATATTTGTTACATGTTATAATGTTGTCAATACCTGTCATAATGACTCTGACATCCTTTTGGAATATTTGCTTCTGTAATTATCTGTTTACTGTATAATGTGTCTTGGAGCTTTTTTCCCTGGGCCTCCGCCATAAAGGGCTATTTCAGCTCAGTCGGACTATTCCTGGTCAACAAATATAAAATTAAATTAAATAAAATAAAAATAACCCTGGAAGAAGTATCACAGTCATAGATACACTGCAAGCAATGAGTTGTAACCTGTGCAGCAGAAGAAACTAAGTTATTTAAAGCAGATTTTTCTTCATAACAATCCTTGGAAGAAAGTTCTTTCTCTCATTGAGACTTTAAAGATCTCCACATCTTCTTAGTACTTGGAGAAACTACACTGATTTTTTTTTGTTATGTGTAACTACCTCTCTCTAACTCCAAGTTATTCTAATTTTTTTTTCATATAGGCCATATGTACATATTGTATATAGTTTATATTTTGCTTCATTTCTATTCTAGTAGAAATTATGTTTTGTCTTTTTGAAAATTAATAAAATATTTGGAAAAAAAAAGAAGAAACTGCAGACAAAACATTCCTCATACTTCCACAGTTTGTTAGCGCAAACTTTAACATATAAGCCTGACAATTCAAAATTCTGAAAATCAGAGTTGCATAAATATACACTTCCCCCATACCTATCAATAATTTTCCCATCCTTATCAGAAAGAGCATGAATGGAGTCAACCAAGTGCTTAGCAGCAGACGGATCAACTAAAGTTGTAGCTGCTGGGTCAGGTATGGAAAGGAGTATAAAAACTTAGACGACTGTGGAACTTTATACAGCCCTTTTAGGGGCAAACTAGAAGACTATCAGGAAAACTGCAACCAGCAACACACACACATCCTCTAAAGCAGACAGAACAGAAGGAATGGATGTAGGTTCTGGAAACTCCTTCTGTTAACAGCTCCTAGTATTTTCTGAAGGACTGAGAAAACCTCGGTGTTCTCCCACTGAGAGCACAGGCACATTCCAGCAAGCAACAGGCTCAGAGCAAGAGACCTCCCCCCAACAGGGAGAATAGGACACTGAGGTCTTCTGTGAGTCTGAATCAGAAATTTCAGGAAAACCCCTGCCTCCGTCCTTAAATCTTCCTGTTAAGATTCAGAATATTAAATCTCTTCAGAAATACAGCAAGGATCAGTGGCTTGAATTAAACCCTGACCCAGACCAGTAAAGTACTCCTATACAAAGAAATATGAGGGGGAGTAGATACATGCTTGGTTTTCTGCTTCTTTCTGACAGCAAATATGGGGCCAACCATGTTACTAATGGCAGCTTCCCCAGGGATGGGCACAGAATTCTGACTACATGGAAATCTTCCCCGTTCACTCTCCCAGAACTGACAGGACTGGCTCTACCTTACCCACTGAAGGGACTCCCAACAGCTGCAGTGGACGTGGTTAATCTCTGGTCCATAGTGGCTGTAGGAACTTCACCAGAGGTATCAAGGTTAAAAGATGAGCAGTCTGAGGTACAATAAATGTCCACGGCAGACTCATACAGTTTCTAGGCTGAGGCAAATTGCTAGCCTGCTGAGGTGGCAAAGGCTGCTTTGCTTGCTTAACTTTTTCTTTTTTTCTGGCTGGAAGAAGGACCAACAGTGGGACTGGCAGTCTGTTCATTGGTCAAGCTGAAAATAACGCCTCTTTCCTAGGGAAGGCAAATAGAAAATGCCAGTAAAACTACCAGTCCACACAAGTTACTTTGAGAGAAAAAAACAGTATAAAGCACTTCAAAACACTATGCCAGCCACACAAAGGAAAAATAAACAATTTCTACACAGAAATTTTTTTCAGTTCCTTAACACTACTTTAAAAATAACAGAAAAAAAGGAGTCCTCGTTTAAAAGTATGTTACAGTCTCAAGATGCTATGTTAAAACACAAGACTAAAATAACTTTCTTGAAGAGGAAAGTAATAAAACATCAATAAAATTAAGAAAATTTAAGTTTTTTCCCCAAAGGGAATTTACCTGTTCAGAAAGGGAAAGCACATGACAAGCACTAATCTTTGAAATCCTCAAAAGAGCACACTCTTTGTCGGTAGGAAAGCTCTGAAGGGCTTGACACCTAAACTTTTCTTTTACTCAGCTCAGCTCATGCTGCTTGACAGTTTGGGTGCATGGATGGTGCCTTGAAGCTGATTATCAGTTATATTCTTAGCAGGATATAATGCAAATATCTAAGGCTACTGCAGCACTGACTAATATGGTGAACATTCTCAATTCAGCCTGATGAGTTGGTTCAAGAGAAAAAAAAAAGAGCAAGCATTTCAAGCTCAATTAAAATCCCAAGAAGGAGCTACTCATTTCTCAAGTGAACATACACTTGAAACCCCTTTCAAAAACTGCTTGACTTGAGGATGGCTAGAAAAGGGGGGGGGTGAAGGGCATACAGTCAGAAATGGCCAGCAAATGAAACTTGCTAAAGGAGAAAGGCCAGAGGACAGTAATTCAAGGAAAAGTTAAGACCCTAAGGCAGCTAGCTGGGCCTTAAAGAGGGTCCTGTTTCTTGGAATGGCACAAACTATAAAACCTTTTCCTCTTACACACACACACACACACACACACACACACACACACACACACACACACACACACACACACACACACACACACACACACACACACACTTTCCTAGTAGCAGTTTTTTCACCTCTTTCAATACCTGTCACACATCTTTAAAAAAAGATGTTCCTAAAAGGTATCAAAATTCAATCACCCAGGTAGTTAACTGAAGAGTTTTCACTATGTAGTGCATCAAACAATCCCTGTCTAATCTGAGTAAACACAGTCTGTGGGGAAGCATGTGAAAATTGCCTTTACCCAGTTTCAAAAGAAGACTGAACTGCTATTACCTGGGATAAAAGATGGTCACTACTACCATCTTTGAAGAGTCCTGTATCTTTAGAAGGGCCCTACATATCAGTGGAAAGGGTGAAAAAGTCTACAGGAACATTTCTGTCCATGGGAATGAGAAGATAACTGTATTCCAGGTTTGCCTGCAAAGAATCTTAGAGCATAATTTCTTTAGTGGTCTGTTCTGAGAAGAGACCGACAAAGTACTTGAGGTGTACACCACAGCCGGATCAATAATTAGAAGACCCCAAGGTGAATTCTGCATTTGTGAGGGCCTGTTCTGGTCCTGCTTAAATTGACTGCAACCATGTTTTTCTTTGACAGAATGTATTAAGCCCAAAAGGATCACTTTGAGCCGAGTTGTTACCTCCCAAGCACCATCACAGCAAGTCTCCAAGGGGGTGGGGAGATCTGACCCCTCCCCCATATACCAAATCACTATGGTGTTGCGAGAAAACATGTTCATGGAGACCACGGATGATTTAGGGCTTCCAAACAATTTATTACTGCCAATATCTCTAACATTTATGAGGTTTTCTCTGTCTTGTTTGTTCCACATACCTTGCACTTCACCCCTTTGGAAACCAACCGCACCCATGCCAGTTCTGAAGCATTCGTTGTGACAGACTGAAAAAAGGAGGTATAAGGGAGGATGCAACACCTGAATTCCAAGATAACTGCTCTACCCATCACAGAACCTCCCTCCTTTATAACCCCCAAAATGGGGATCTAAAAAGATAAATGGTGAAGATGCAAAGGCCAGAATGACCCAAAGTACCATTCAGTTTTTGTCATATCAAGTCTGGCCCAAGGGGGAAATCATAAAATCATAGAAACCATGTACCCCAGAATCCTCAAATTCTCTGGCAGATACGTGGGTTTGATTGAAAAAACTCAGGAAGAACTTTTGGAACATCTCTAGTATTAGAGCATATGTTACTGCAAACTTATTTATACAACTTTACTGCAGTATGCAAACACAGCTCACACTGGTAATAAAACTATGAGTGGATACAAAAAACAAACTAAATGTAAAGAAACCAAACACAGAAGCACGACAGGCTGCAAATATCACAGACACTCACAGAAAAAAAACTCCAAAAATACTTTAATAAAAACGGTGAGCGCTTTTGCAATCAACAGGATTGCTTCATCAGACCATGGCTTGGTTTCAAAAAAAGCAAAAATTGTGAGGGAATAAGTAGAAAGTAAGGACAAACATGATATCACTAACAGGGATACCTACGGTTGTGGCCTCCTAACTGTAGCTTCTACCAATATCTCAGCAATTCGAACCACTTTGACTGTCATGTTCTATAGAAGAATGTGGAGCACCCTAACAGGTGGTTGTAATACTAAGTTTGAGATATACAGGGTCCAGTGTAATACCAGCAATGCCTTTTATGTGTGGAAGACCACCAATAAATTCAAAAGAATTGCACATCAGCTCTCTGACATAAGGATTAAAAGACTTACAAATCCATTGGCAACAGACTGCACAGACATCCCTGAACATAACAGCTTCAAGCTCCACATTCTGGACATCTTAGGGATGGGCTCACTGGAAAGCAACAAAAATGTTGTACTGAGAAAAAGGAGCTAAAATAGCATGTAAACTCCTACAATGCATCAGGAATGAGCTCCAGCTGTTCAATCAAAAGCATCTTAATCCTGAGAAAGCTCCACCATAAAGTTTTCTGCTAACTCTGGTGCAAGGTTAAGGACATTTAAGTATGAAACCAAATGTTTAAAACCATGCATCTCATATTGCCAAAGGCTCTGGAGAGAATTTTTGTTTATGGACTGTTCTTGCAATACTTCCAGTGCCTGCTTACCTGTCTGTTCATGAACTTTATATGCAAAATTTCCATTACGTTTTTATACTGTATTTCTATGGGTTATTCCATGATTATTTAACTAGTGGTCCATATGCAACACTGAAACATCTGAAAAAAGTTATATACTTACCATAACATTCCATCTGTGTTGTCCATTTTCATTCTTCCTCAATGTATGGGCTTGGATCTGATACTCTGATTCAACGTGGCTGTTAATTCAGCTCATGAAGACCAACAAGCTCTCAAACTCCTTTCTTACCCACAGCTATCCTAACTCCTCTTAGATTCTATTTACAGCTTGAGAGAGACATAACAGATTATAAATGAATTGCCATAATTGGAGTTCAACACAACGGGCATATGGTGTCCTTGGTGACCTCAAAGATTTCATTCCTCCAGAAGTCATTTGAGAGAACTGGAGGGGGGATGGAGGGTGGGATGTTGAGGAAGAATGGAAATGGACAACACAGATGGAATGCTATTGTAAACGCATAACTTCTTTATCTGATATTGTCAATTTTCATTCATTCCTCAACGTATGGGACAGAGTACCCAGCTACATGAATTCCTGGGTGGAAGTGAAGGAAGGATATTAGTATTCCTGAGTACAGCTAAGCCAAAGGCCACTCTTTCCCTTGAGACCAGATCAAATTTGTAATGAGCGATAAAGGTATGAGGAATGGACCAAGTGGTGTCCGCATAAATATTGTCCATGGATGCTCTAGACTGGAATACAGTGGAAGTAGCCACAGATCTAGTTGAATGAGCCTTTAATGGTTTTGGTAGGGAAAATTCAATTTAGTACAGACAAAGGAGATGCAAATTATTAACCACCTGGCTAAGGTTACCTTTGTGACCGATTTGCCCATATTGTGTGAGCAAAGGAAAAAGAGCTGGTTTGTCTGTCTAATTTGTTTTGTTCTGTGCAGGTAGAAAAGCAGCTGTCTATGAACATCCAGTAAGTGCAGCATATACTCTCCTTTATTCACAAAATTTGGGAAGAATACTGGCAGGTTAATGGCTTGGTTAATGCAGGATTCTGACACCACCTTAGGTAAGAAGGAAGAAGGAAGCATCGGTATGTAAGGTGACCCTGTCCTGGTGGAAAACTAAATATGGGGGGCTTAGAAGATGATGCTTGAAGTTCTGAAAGCGCAACTAAAAAGACAGTCTTCCAGGTTAAGAGTTTTAGATTACATTTAGCTGCAGATTCAAAGGGGGTTGTGTTAAGGCTTGCAGTACCAAATTTAAATCCCATGGTGGTATAGGATCTTTGTAAGGAGGTCTAAGTAGAAGAGTAGAGTACCTTTCAAAAATGCTCTGCATAGTTTAGAGGATGCTAGGGAAGAATTCTGAAACCCCACTTGGAAATTTGAAATGGACTTTGATAAGACGATGAACTAGCACCCTCCTTAAAAAGACTCGCTATAAATTCAAGAACAGAATGTACTGAAGCTGAAAAGGGTTCTACCCGATTCTGTTCTGCCCAATAAACAAATTATCTCCATTTACTTCTGTAGAGTTTTCTAATAGGAGGCTTACAGGATGATGCCAGAATGGAACGAACAAGGGAAGAGGGCAAAGGTTGCCTGGCTATCGATGGAATTGGAGAAACCACACAGTCAGCTTGAGGTTTGAAATATCTGGGTGAATCAAGCCTGTCAGGTGAGACAGAAGGTCTGGATATGGATCCAGAATCTGAGGTGGGTAAAGAAGATGAGGCCAAAGGAAGGGAAACTAAATTTGCTGAGGCCAGTAAGGTGCAATGAGGATGACCTTGCTCTTCAACCTGGCTGCTTTCTGAAGGAATTTGGTAATCAAAGGAGTCAAGGAATAAGCATACAGAAGATGGGGGGGGGGTATCCCTCTGTGACTCCTCCGGAGGGGGGAATAAGGGCAAAGAAGCTGCGGCACTTGTTGTTTAGGGGAGATGCAAAGAGATCGCAGCAACGCTGGCCATGCTGACAGAAAATCATGTCTGCTACTTTGTTGCTGAGAGACCATTCATAAGGCAGTAAGATGGACCTGCTCAGATTGTCTGCTATCATGTTCGGACTTCCCCGGAATAGGCATTGTGATTAGTAAGTGGTTGGAAGAAATCGCCCATTGCCACACCCTCAGGGCTTCTCGACACTGGGGGTAAGATCTGGTTCTTCCTTGCTTGTTTATGTACCAAACTACCGATGTGTTGTCAGTCTGGATCGCAATCGTTCCGAAAGGGAGATACTTTTGGAATGCCTCCAACGTCAAAAGCACCGCTTTCATTTCTAGAACACTGATATGCAAGTTGGCCTCCTTGGGGGACCAAGCACCTTGGACTGTCTTCCCCAGAAAATACCCACTATCCCATCCAATTTGGTAAACATCTGTGGTCAATTTGGCCTTGGGCTGAGGGAGAATAAAGGGATGCCCTAGCAACAGTGGTTTTGACTGCATCCACCAAGAAAGATACAGTTTCTTAAAGTTATGCTTCTCTTTATTGACATACGATGAGAGCAAATTGACCATTGTGTTTGTAGCATCCACTGCAGAAATCTCATGTGATATCTTATTAAGGGAACTAAGATTATCACTGCTGAAAGTGATCCCAGGGTTTGCAGAATCAACCAGGCTGAAATGTTGGCACTGCAAATTACTTTCTTGACTTGATTTCTTATTGTTTCTACAACTGAAAGGGGAAGTGATGCTACCATAGAGACTGTGTTGACTATTGCTGCTATTAATTCCAATGACTGAGTCGGTTGCAATTCTGATTTGTTGTAATTGACAGTTCTGCCTAGATTTGAACAAGTCTGTTAACACTCGGTCTCAGGCTTGTGCCAGTTGATGTCTGGGCAGAGCAGTATTGAGCCAGACGTCCAAGTACGGAAACACGCAGAAACCCTGCAGTCTCAAGTGAGCTGCCACTACTGCCATACACTTGGTGAACACTTTGGGGACTGTGGTGAGGCCAAAGGGCAGTGCTCTGAACTGGCAATGACTGGCTCCCAGCCAGAAGTGTAAGTACCTTTTGAATAGGTTCATTTTTGTGTGACAGTACGCATCCTGAAGCTCTGTGGAGCACATCCAGTCATCCTTGCTTAGAAAGGGCAGAATGGACTGAACAGGGACCATCCAGAACCTGGTGTGTTGAACTGATTTGTTCAACAAGCTGAGATCTAAAATCTGTCTCAAGTCCCCTGTTTTCTTTGACACTAAAAAGAATCTTGAATAAGTTTAAGATTCTGTCTGGTTTGGAGGGATCTCTTGGATAACTCTTTTGTCTAACAGCTATTGAATTTCCAGTGCTGCTGCATCCCTCTGACTGGGTGGAGCATCAGGGATTTTCCTGGGTGACGGGGTGGAACGAAAGAGAGAACTATATAACCTCTGGGAATGATCCTCTACACCAAAGTGTCCTTTCTTAAATTTAGCCGTTTGGTGCACGGATAAGCAACCCCAGACTGCCTCAAGATGAAGGCAAACTGGGCCTCCATTCAGGAGAACCGAAAGGATCAGCTGGAAAAGGTATCTCTAGACCCTCAACTTTGCAGACCTCCTCTGCCATGGGGGTATCTTGTGCAGATATCATCCCCTCCCCACCTCTGGGGGGGGGGGGGACCATCACATGTGTCCTGGAAAGGGCCATGAGACTTTCAGAACCACATCTTCCAACCTCCTCACTGTTTCCTGGAAAAGGTCCACTGAGGGGTCAAAACACGCATGCCCATTGCAGATAGATCCTTCTCACACCTGCAGACTGTGTTGTTTACTGTGGGGCTAAACAAGAAAGAGACATCAAAAGGAGCACTGATGAAAGACTTAAAGGGCTCCACAAAGTCACACAGGTGCATCCAGGCATGCCTCCTAATGGAAATGCCTGAACCAGCTACCCCTGAAGCGCCTTCTGCAGTGTGCAAGATGAGCCTCATGGATGAATTTGCAGCAGATTGAAGGGTACACAACTGTGAGGTCACAGATGTTTGAGCCTCTGCAGTAGTGGTCCCTGAAAGGGAATTTGAAAGTTTCTTAATTAAGTCCCTTTGCAATCTCGTGAAATGTGCCAAACAGTTCAGCGATCAGATAGCGAAAGTCACTGAAGCATACATTAGCTTCCCAAATCTGTCCAGAGCCCCAGACTCTCTATTAGAGGGATGGACAGGGAGCTCTGTTCTGAGAGTTCCTTTTTCGTAGCTGCCACCACAACCATGGCATCAACTAGTACTTTAATGCTCTCTCCCTACTGGTGGAGTCAGAATCCTGTCTAGTCTCTCAAGGACTGGCTCAATCATATCAGGCTCCTTCCATACCCACCTAGAAACCAAATCAATGAGTTCATTGGTTGGATGCGTGATTGAGGAGGTAGACGGGCCAGTCCTGAAAGTTTCCAGAAATACAGATTCTTCAGGAAATGGGTTTTGGGCAGACCAACCACACTTCTGCTTTAGGATGTCAAGGATGTTTCCAAATAAGATGTCATTGGGTGGTGATTTGGGAGACTGCTCTCCTTTATCAAAGTCAGTATCCTTGGTCCAAGTGCCTCCTCTTGCACATCTTCTTCCTAGGGACTTCTTTGGTGGGACAATCTAAAGAAGTATCAGAAGAGAATACCTGGCTGGGTGGTCTGGAAGCTCTAGGCTGGCTGTCCCAGTGGTGTAGAATGCTGACGATCACAGTGCAAAGACAGATGAGACATTGAAAGTAGACAGCCGAGGGGGAAGGACCCGCCTGCCCTGCCGGAGCAGTGAAGACCCACTTCCAAACCTCAAAATCCAACTGCTCCAGACAGAAAGAAGGCAACAGAGCAGAGAAAATTGAGTTTCTGGCCTGCAAGCTCCCTCCGCTCCAAGAGTCATCCACCAGAGATGGAAGCTGAAGCCGAGCTGTCCAATGCTGAAGCTCCGAGAGAAAGAGACTGCTCTGAACACCTCAAATTTGACTCCATCCCCTAAGATCCAACCTGGAAGCTTTGGCTCAGAGAGCTATCTGGATCCAAAGACGTCGAAGCCAGCGAGCTCAGAGTCCAAGGGCTCTAATTCCACAGTGTGGGTTAGAGGAGGAGTAGTTGGACAATGTTCCTGATCCGAAGAAGTAGGAACCGTTAAGATTCTCTTCTGAAATTGCTCTGTGACTAGTTTCCTCACCATCCTTTCCACATTGGCCTCCATGATACTTCTGGAGAAACGAGAGGACACTATTGAAGGGGGCCTAGAGTGTCATTCTACAAAAAGGGAGTGCACCCTAGACTATACAGGGTACACTGAATGTGAATATACAATCCTAGGCATAGAATTCAGATTCGTGCCACCTTTCTTCAGATCGGAGGAAGGACCTGCCAAATACTTCATTGGATTTAAGGATGGTCGGATCGCAGGAAACGCCAGATCAGATTTTGGTTTCTTTCTCTTAGTCTCCGGTGAACTGGAAGGAGTAGACTCAGAAGACCAGGACCTTTTTGACAGGTCCCTGGATTTAGATTTTGAAGATCGAAATCCAGCTATGACCTGAAAAAAAGTAGTAGGCAAAAGGCCTTTCAAAATCAATTTCTCCTCTCTGTTAAGGCCCTTGGGTTAAAAACCACCACAAATTTCACAATGTTCTAAATACTCAGGCCCTAAACAATAAACAAATAAAGCATGGGCATCAGTAAAAGGCATCTTGTGCCCACATTTCGTACATTATTTGAACCCTTTTTCAGACATCTTCACAGTCAGAAAAAAAACAAAATATCAGGAAGTCTCAACAAAACCATATGCATCTGAAATACTGCCACAGGGAAAGGAAAAAGGCAGAGAAAAAGCCTAGCAGACTTTTTTTTTTAATAAGAAAGAGAAAGATGAACTATAAGAAATATAGAGGGGTAGGAAAGGCCTACCAGCAATGGCAGCGGGAATACACACGAATGTGTGAAGGAGAAAAAATTCAGCAAAGGATATCCAAAATTTGGTAGGAAGTATCAAGATATGAAAAACAGTAATACATCTAATACCAGAGTAGTTAAGTATAAAGTATTTTTTAAGGAAATACACTTATCTTAGAAATGAATGCTCAAGAGCAGTAGCCAACCACGTCTGGTCGCGAAACTGGCTTAACAAGATCTTCAGGAAGTTAGGCTAGGTGCATTGTATGTAGGAAAGGAGCTTTTAAGAGCTTGTTGGTCTCCACAAGCTGGAGTAATGGCCGAGATGGTTCAGAGTATCTGATCCTAACCCATGCGTTGAGGAATGAATGAAAACTGACATCAGATTAATCTGTTTTATGTTGCAAATAATCTGTTTTAATGTTTCAAAGCATTTAATGTAGTGTTTCAAAATACTACACATTTTTATACTCACTGTAAAATTGTTCTTTTCAAATTTCAAGAAGGTGACAAAAGGTCTCAGTTTTGCTTAACGGCCATTACTACTTCAACAAAAAGATATGAAGGCAATAATTATCCCCCCAACCCCCACTATCAGGGAAACAGCCACTAAGACCTGTTTGCCTTTGTGTTTCTTGCATTTCAGTGTTTCAAAATGCTATACAAAATGTTTTTTCTTATACTCCATATAAAAACTACTTATTTTACAAATAAGGAATTTTGCAAAAGGTCTCAAGCGTGCTTACTGGCCACTTCTACTTCAGACAAAAATATCTGAAGAGGATAATTACTTAACCCCACTAACTACAGAGGGATTAAATTGATCAGCCACAGCATGAAGTTATGGGAAAGAGTATTGGAAGCTAGGTTAAGAAGGGAGGTGATGATTAGTGATCAGCAGTGTGGTTTCATGCCAGGAAAGAGCACTACAGATGCGGTTTGCTCTGAGAGAGTGTTAATGGAGAAGTACACAGAAGGTCAGAAGGAGTTGCACTGTGTCTTTGTGGACTTAGAGAAAGCATATGACAGGGTGCCTAGAAATGAGTTGTGGTATTGTATGAGGAGGTCAGGAGTGTCAGAGAAGCATGTAAGAGTGGTACAGGATATGTACGAGGGTAGTGTGACAGCGGTGAGGTCTGCGGTGGGAGTGATGGATGCATTTAAGGTGGAGGTGGGATTATATCCAGGATCAGCTCTGAGCCCTTTCTTATTTGCAATGGTGATGGACAGGTTGACAGTCGAGATCAGAAAGGAGTCCCAGTGGACTATGATGTTTGCAGATGACATTGTGATCTATAGTGAGAGTAGGGAGCAGGTTGAGGAGACCCAGAAGAGGTGGAGATATGCTCTAGAGAGAAGAGGAATGAAAGTCAGAAGGACTAAGACAGAATATATGTGTGGGAATGAGAGCGAGGATAGAGGAATGGTGAGAATGCAGGGAGTAGAGCTGGCGAAGGTGGACAAGTTTAAATACTTGGAATCATACATGTGAGGCAGAGCACCTCGCTGGCCTTGTTCAAGAGGAATCTTGACCAATGGATGGGAGATCGCAGATATACCCCAGGGATTACTTCAGTGTCACTGCTTGACAGAGGCACAGCAAAATGATAGGCATAGTTTTTATTCAAACTAAAGGGGTGGCGAAAGCCACATAACTATGGGCTAGGCTTGTAAATGCCCTTGGGCAGATAGCCTAGTATGAACCTATGAACAGTTCAGAGTAATGGTGAGTGTGGAAGAGAGGTGAAGAGAGTACAGGCAGGATGGAGTGGGTGAAGAAGAGAGTGTCAGGAGTGATTTGTGACAGACCAGTAACAGTAAGAGTGAAAGGGAAGGTCTACAAGAGGGTAGTGAGACCAGCTATGTTGTATGGGTTGGAGACAGTGGCATTAACAAAAAGGCAGGGGTCAGAGCTTGATGTGGCAGAGTTGAAGAAGATGTTAAGATTTGCACTGGGTGTGAGAAGGATGGACAGGATTAGGAATAAGTATATTAGAGGGTCAGCCCAGGTTGGAAGGTTTGGAGACAAAGCCAGAGAGGCAAGATTACGTTTGTTTGGACATGTGCTGAGGAGGGATGCAGAGTATATTGGGAAAAAGATGCTAAGGATGAAGCTGCCAGGTAAAAGGAAAGAGAAAGGCCTAAGATAAGGTTTATGGATGTGGTGAGAGGACACGCAGGTGGTTGGTGTGACAGAGCAAGATGCAGAGGACAGGAAGAAATAGAAAGAGATGATCCGCTGTGGCGACCCCTAACGGGAGCAGCCGCAGAAAGAAAAAGACGACTCTCTGGAAAAAAGAGCTACCAAGATCTCTGTGCATTCTGTGTGTCCTGCCTGCTGCATTTTAGATTTCTGGGCTGGGATTCTCCGCATCCATGCATAATTTCAACAACATAAGATTCTTTGTTTCGCTGCTCATTTTCAGTAGCATAAGCCCCATGAAAGAAGATGCAGCAAATGAGCTCTGCACTAACTGGTACAGCTAGCTAGTTTATGATTGGGTATGAGGTAGTTGGTTCAGTAATGACATTGGGGAAATGTAATTATTAAAAGATTGAAGACATTCACAGCGCCTAATGGTAAAGAATTTGAGCAACTGGTAGGAAGAGTAATGCTGGAGCAAAAGAAAGAAGGGAAAGAAGAAATATTCCAGCAGAAGTGGGGAAGCTGAATGAACAATAGTGGATATAAGGAATATAAAGCAATAAAATCTACAACAAAGATCATGGAACAGACAATGGAGAAAGGTACAAGAAGACAGCTGGAATTAAAAACTGATGCTGTAAAGGGGGGATCTTTCTTTTTGGGAGGTTGTAAATAGTTTTGTCGTTTAGTTGAAGTTGTTAAGTGCAGTTAACTTTTTACAGATCTGCGATCAGTTATTCAGAAATGTGACAAAGATGCAAAACCAGAGATTAGGCTAAGTTATATGGGTGGTGAGTTTATACTTGGGTAACTGAAGAATAGTAAGAAAATGTATTTATTTTTATTTATTTAGCAGTGTGGTGGTGCTGCGGTAGCGTTGTCGCCTCACAGTTAGACGTTGCCCGTTCGATTCTCAGTTAGAGCGTCTTCTGTGTGGCGACATGCATGAATGGGCGTTCCTTCGTTGAAGGTTGTACGTTAGGCCCGGCAAGCCAGCAAGTAAAAATCTACTGCCAATCATTAGTGGACCGGAGTTCCGCTGTGGTGACCCCTAACCGGGAAAAGCCGAAAGACACAAACAAACAAGCAGTGTCAGTGGTGCAACAGACACTACTGTGCAACATAAGAGGGTGCTGTACTCCTATGTGTGCTGACCTTTGGATGAGACGTTAAACTGAGGCCCCATATGCTTGAGCTGGTGGTAGCTCAGGTGGATGCAAAAGATCCCAATGCACCTAGCAAAAACAGAAGGGGAAGTTCCCTGAAGTTGTGGCCAAATTTCCCTTACTAGTATAAATACCACCTAGAGTCTGCCCTAAAAAGAGGCTACTAGCCTACTGGGACTGACCCAGTCAAAGGATAAATGTATACATTTATTTATAATAAACCTGCATCAGACCTGAGGAAGCCTAAGGTTGAAAGCATTTCCGAATGTTTACTTTATGAGTGAATTCTGTCCTTATTTGTCATGTTTTATTTTTTTTAATTGTTTTTGCGCCTTTAAGTTGTGGTAAGGTGGTGATTTCTGTCATGTACTATTGTTGAGAGGTACACAACACTGTTAAAATGTAAAACGATTTAACACTTTGCAACTTCAGGGTAAAATGGAGACATCAGGTACAGCCCCTTACTTAGTTATCACCCCCTGGAATGATACTATTTAAGCAGTTCAAGTGTCAATTTAGAATCAGACAAGAAGACTTGTCCATCATTGAATAAAGATCTGCTTAAACCCTTAACTGGATTGTTTTTTCCTCCAGAAACTTCAACTTTCCAGGTTCAGTGCTCCTGAACATCATTTTGCATGTACTGTTACCACAATTTCCATTTACTTCTATGTATTTTGCTCCATCCCTTTTCTATAGATACCTCTTCCAGTTCTTTTATCTCTTCTATAATATTCAATACCTCAAATACAGTTGGGGTAGACTTAGATTTCCATTTTCTAATAACTGCTTTCTTGGCAGCCAACAGAATTAAACGTAAGGCCTTAACTATGTCAAGGCAATTCAGATGCAGTATCCTAGTCCAAAAGAATACATTTCCTTACTTACAGCCATTGCTCACCCAATATTCTGATGGACTACTCTGTAGGGAATTTTTAAAATCTGTCAGCTCAATACCCTCCCAAAACATATGTTCCCAGTTACCTCCTTCTCCATCACACCTCCAACATTTTCTATGTTCCCAGTTACCTCTTTCTCCATCACACCTCCAACATTTTCTATCTACCTGAGGAAAAATTATTTGAAGTCTGTAAGCAAACACATCTAAGTAAAGATCCTAGACCTCCTGGACTTGGCCGCATACTTGGAAGCCATACACATGTCTTCCCATTGTTTTCTTGTAAATTGCTTTTCAGGTCTCTCGTCTCAATGTTTTCTACCTTCATCTGAGTCATATAATTATCATACAACATTTTATATGCCCTAATGCCCTACTAATTATTCCTTTTTTAACAGTTACTTCTGTTCTAGATTCAACTAAAAACTCTATTAAAGCAGGTCTTTCACTTAAAATTTCCCTATCCCTTTCTCTTTGCCTGTACTCCGAGATAAAGCCCTGGTAGGGTAGGGAGTCTCTAGCCTGCAATCTAAATATCTTCTTGGCCTCATCTGAATCAGCAAGCTCTTTCCTGATGGCCACTACCACCACCGAATCCACCACAGGACCTTGCTCCAAATAGCTCAGATTTAGGGGACACCAACAGCTTGCTGATTTTCTGGGGAATGGGCTCATCCACTGCTGGTTCCTTCCATGTCTGCCTTAAAACCAGGTCAATGAATTACTCCGGGGGGGGGGCACACAAGAAGTAGAAGCACCAGCCTTAAAAGCCTTGAGGAATACTGATGCCTCCCCGGAGGGAGTTCAATGGTTCACTCCCTTTTCTAAAAGGAAAGCTCAAGAATCTTGCCAAAGGAGACATCCTCAAGGGGAGCTCTGGGGACTCCTTCCAGTCATCGAAATTGGTCTCAAATTTTGTCGTTTTTAATTTTTCCAAGTCTTTTTGGTTTCTAATGCCATGATGGGAATGTACCCTATTCCAAAGCCAAAGTATAATTAAAGTTCATGAAATTAGTATTGTTTCACTCTTTCATGTCAGCCAAAAGTGCTCTTGGCAGCACCCGCAATGTGCCCAGTAATGACGACTCCTGCAATTTGTACAGGGTAACATGGATTGGTATATCTAAATACGATTGTAAATTATTTTCATAAGACCAGTTGCTCCTACTACTATTAGAACTGTCTGGGCATCTTTCTTCCACATGGCTCTCGTTTCTGTCTGCAAAGCCAGGTATTTTATGACTGTGTCTCTCTGTACACAAGATACTGTAGTCAAAAGGTATGGCAATTTCAATGATCAATGCTACTTTTGTCTTCTTTTCTTGGACCACTATATCCAGTCTTCTAGGATCGATCTTTTGAACTGTTGGTACTGGGTGATCCCATTTGATATGAACCATCATTTTCTACGATTCTTTGTGGCTCATGTTTCCAGTGTTTTTCAGCTACTTCAATACCATAATGTTAGCACAATCTCCATTGTAAGTCTCGTTACATTATTATGCCTTTCAGTATACAGTCCCTCTGCCATTAGTGCATCACAACAAGCAACAAGGTGTGTGACTGTTTCAAATTCGGTTTTACAAAATCTACATATGTCTGTTTCTCCCACATGTTCAATGGACTTTGTAAAGCAGCATGTACGTCGCCAACTATCTTGGGCTGCCAATATTAACCTTTCATTTCTTTATGTGAATTCACCTCTCCTTAACCATTCCTGCATTCGTTCTTGATCAACATGAGCTCTTCCAGAAGTTTTCTAAACTTGCAACTATATTTATGTTTTTTCCACATTTCTTCCCTTCTCATCTGGTCTTTCACCTTATATTCTTTCTTTTGTTTTTTTAGCACATTCAGTTACTGCCTGTTTTTTTTTTTTTATCTACTTCTGGTTTATTTTCCATTCCTGTTTGATGTCGATATGCTTCTGCTAAATTAACCAGAGATGTCATCTTAGATTTATTCTCCTCATGTTTCAAAACTTTCACTACATTTGGATCCTGTGAGGTCAGCAGATGTGTGGAGTCCCACGATTGCAGATCAATACATGCAATCAATTTTAAGGAGGCCCATCCCTCCTTCGGAATGGGGAATATATAATCTTGGTATACATTGATTTTTATAAATCATTTGGTAAGCATGAAGCATCCTTCTTGTTTTAATATCCAATCTATCCAACACTTTTTGAGGCCAGTCAATCACTCCAAAACTATAAGTTAGGACAGGAAGAGCAAATTGATTTATGGCTTGGATCTTGTTCCTAGATGTCAATGCTGTCTTCTAAAGTACTCCTTACAGAATTTTATTCAGATTTGTTCATGTTTTATTGCTGATCTTTCATCAGTTCCCAAGTATTTATACATGCCCTCTTGTTCAAGTTCCTTTATATCACATTATTGTCCCAAACTGATGTTTTACTGGTGCTGCAGTTTTCCTTTTTTAAAGGTTGCTTTTGCATATTTATCAAGACCAAATGACATTCCAACATCATCTGAAAAAGTTTTGACAACCTGCAGCTGTGCTTTCAGTTCCTAATCTGATTAGCTATACAGTTTTAAATCATCGACAAAGAGAAGAGGAGAAGTCATTAGACTGTTGTTTTCAAGAAGCCAAATTGTAGCCATGGCCAAGGCTGTTAAGTAAACAGATTAATGGCAAAGGCAGAATAGCAACGGTGACAGAGGATCACTCTGGAATATCCCCCTTTAGATTTTTTATCCCTGGGATAATAATCTGTCCTTTATCATGGCTTAATTGCAAAGTGGTCTGCCACTGTTTCATAGTTACTGTAATGTAGTCAATCAATCCAGGATGTATCTTGTACATTTTTAAGCACTCTTCTATCTATGAATGTGGGATACTGTTAGATATTATGAATTTAAGGTTGAAATAAATTCTGTTGTAAGTATGCTGAAAGAAAAAGCTTGCTTAAATGCAGAAACAGAGTTTAGTAATATGTGATCAGCAACCATACTAAATGACTGTGGCTTAAAAAAATAAGGAACTTGCTTATGAGTGTATTACACACACATCAAGAAAGCTGACTTGTTACAGATGTGACAAGAATGTAATCTGCTTTCAATGGACAACAGGACATGTTTTTCTAAGAAAGTTTAAAAATATGTTTTTCTAAGAAAGTTAATCCACAAGGCGTTTTCTTGAAGACAGTTTACTTATCAGCATTTGCACAAGAACAGATGTGTTAGCATTTGCGTCATCAAGGCAGTATCTTTCCAAAACCAAGAGGGTGTGTTTAACTAAAATATGTATAAAAAGTCTGTATTAAATCTAGTTATGTTAGAGGTATGGTAAGGACACAAGTCCTGAGGTAAATGTTATATCTCTCACATCTTCTGTACTATATGAGAAGTAAAGTTGGAACAGTACTTTTAAGCTGCAACGTTGGTCCGTTTGGTTTATTATAAAAAGTTTTGTTACTGCTCTTAAAGACAGGTGCTGCAAAGTATATTCTCTCATCAGTGTATATTCTGCAAGTTTCTGTATGCGACAGACTGTGAATGCAAATATAACCAGACTCTGAATTTTAGCAGAATCCAGCCAGCAAGACTGAGTGTCTTAAGAAGACTTCAAATCCCACAGCAAGAGCAAGCAGTAAGAAGCAGTAAGCAGATCCAAATAATTTTTCACTATCAAATGCTTTTTTGTAATCAATCCACGCTATACTTAGATTCTTCCCCTTCTTACAGTTCTCCACTATAACTTTGTTTAACAACAAATGATCCTTTGTTCCATATGGCTTTCTTTTATTGCCCTTTTGTTCTACTGCCATAATTGAGTTTTCTTCTACATTACTATAAACTCTGTCAGCATCAATTCCAATGTGTAGTTTATACGTTGTCGGAAGACAAGTTATTGGTCTATAAATTTTAGGGTAGCTTGCAGGTTCACTCTTAAGTAAGAGCATTATTTTTCCTGTTGTTAACCAGTGTGGTGTCTGTGCAGGATGTACATACAAATAGTTCTTACTGATGGTTAGATCCTTTTGCAAAGAAGTTATTACTTTAAGCCAAAAGTTAGGTACTGCATCTGGGCCTGGGGTTTTCCAGTTAGAGGCTTTTCTCAACTTTGTTTCAATCTCTCTGGCTGTTATTTCATCCCATTTCATATCCTGTACCTTTAAATTCTTATTCTTTCTTTTACTTCTTCTATTCATTTAGCATCTTTGTTATGTTCCACAGGATCTTCATAGATATTTCTCCAAAATGTATCTACTACTTTTTTTTTTTTTGGCGGTCTTTCAATTCCTTTTACCTTATTTCCCAATTCTCTATAAAACTTTTTTGGGTCATCAATAAACTGCACATTTTGTGCTTTTCCCTTGTATTTATCTTCGTATCTTCTAAGTCTTTCTGCCTGTTTTGAAATTTTTAGTTTGTTATCTCCAATAGTGCATAATAGATCCTGGTCTGTCTAATACTGCGCGTTGCTTTTATCCCATCTATCTTTCTTAATATTTTTGTTGATCTGTTCCCTCTTCTATAATCTAACAATGACACTTGTCTTAGCTGCTTTATAGTTTCCTCTATTCGATATTTCCATGATGGTATTCACTTTCACCTCCTCTTTTCCCTCACTACCCTGTGTTCCTGTAGTAGAACTTTATCAGTTATTAATTTAGCAGCACAGTAATATATTCTGTTTACTTCTCTTATATCGCATGGATCTCTATGGACAGTCCTAATTACTGTGTTCATTTGTTTTATCAAGCTTCTGACTTTTGGGGTTTTATTAACCTTCTGCAGTCTATTTCTCTCATTGATCTTGATATATCTGTCTTTGTCTATTAAATCAAGCAACTCTTCTCTTGACTCATTTTCTTCCATACTGAGGACACATCCCTTGTTTTCCGTTTCCTGCGGGCATTCTATAGAAAGTTCTATAGCATCTTCCTGTGGCACATTCTCTTCAATTTCATCCTGTGTCATGTGTTGTTCTGTCATATGGGAACTCACTGGCCTATCACTCCTCAACACTGACAGCAAAGGTTTCACAGTTTCCTGTTCCTTTCCTTGCTGTCTAGCTTCAAATGAACGTTTATACTGGTTTCCTGTGGAAGGCTCTAAAATATCTTGATATGGCACCTGACCAATTGCTTCCTGTTCCACTGGTTTCCCCTTAATTTGGATATCCATTGCTCTATCCTGTTGTGGTGCTTTCTGCATTTGATTTTCTACACTGAATCTTCCTCTCTGCAGGTGTTCTATTACCTCAATTTCTATTTCTTTGACTTCTCCATTACGAATCTCTTTCTACTTTTCCTCTTAGTGTTCTTATTTTTTCTATTGTAAAGTTTTCCATATCCAGATTAGTTTGCCTATGCTTTTCTTCAAATATCTTTGGTGCTGCTTTTTTTGTATTAGTTAGTTTTGCTTTCTCCTTTGCATAAATACTACAACATATTAAATACATTTTCCTTTTCCATGTCCATATGTCTTCTTCACATGTCTCCTGATCTTGCTTTTCCTTATTCTGGGGACTCCCTCCATCATGCTGTAATGTAGTCTGTTTTAGACCTTCTACACTAAATCCTTCACTTTGCAGGCACTCCATAACTTCAACTTCTATTTTACTAATCGTCTTTTCTGCATTACATCTTTGTGCTATTAATCATTTAATTGCGACATTTTCCATATCTGGATGCCTTTGCCTGTATTTCTCTTCGAATATCTTTGAGACTGCCTTTCCTATATTAGTTAACTTGGCTTTCTCCTTTGCATAAACATTGTACCATATCAAATCTCTCTTTCTTTCCCATCTTCATATTTCTTTTTTATAATTTTCAAATATCTCTAGGTTTTGTTGTTTATATTTTCTCACTTCCTCAGAGGTTTCTTTTTCCAAAGAGATCACAATTTCTTGATCTATATACTGGTTTTCAAAAGTCTGTTGTATTAATGAACACAATTTTTTATTTGAAGCTTGTGACAGTTTTTCCTGCGGAAGTATTTTTATTTCCTCTAATTTCTCTCAATCATTTTGTATATCCTGTGTCTGGAAATGCTGGACGTTTTACATTATAGTAACAATAGATAATTTCTTTCTTATCTTCAATAGTCCACTCTATCGTCTTTATGGCTCTTCTCTGGCCAGTCATTTTTTGTCATTTTTGTGGACTGCTGCTTTCTTCTACAACGGGGAGGGGCATCCTCCCCCTGGGCCTGGCCTGGCCCCATTGTAGGCATGTTTCCGTATTTTGAGGATTCTACATTGTCATTTTTTTCGGGTCTATAAAGTAATGTCGAAAGTTGACAAGTTCAAAGCACTAAACTTCGAACTTGAAAGTTCGAAGTCTAATAATGTCAAAACGTAGAACGGAGATCGCCATAGAGTGTGGAAAGGGAAGATTTCCCTTTACTGCACTGTAGTGCGATTTTGGAGTTGGTATATTTAAGGTAAGTTTGCCCCCCGCCTAGAGCTTTTTCTTTTTTTTGGGTGTTGAGTGTTTTTTTTTACATTTGACATTGTCAGATTTCGAACTTTCAAGTTCTAAGTTTAGTGCTTTGAACTTGTCAGCTTTCAACAATCTGATATAGACCCTTTTTTCCAGTCCTGGCACCAGTGCGCCTACCAGGATTGGGCACTTTTTTTATCCAGGGTCTTGTGCACTCAGCTATCTTTTTTTTATTTTTGATTTACTTCTGTCCATGATATATGCTATATAAATACAGTCTATATATCAGTGTCGCCTTGGTGAGATTTTATGAAAAACAGCGTCTACCTCGAGAAGATAGTCAAAGACTTGAGGATGAATTCAATTTCAGCACTACTACTCTCCTTTGCTTGCTGACTTTTCATCTATCCATCAGGACCTCTCTTCTGTACGGGACTCCTGCTGGCAGCCCATATCATGTGCCTTCTCGTGTGCAAAGGCTTCTGGTAACCCTTTCCAGTGGGGTGCTCTGGAAAAGACTCTGAAGCACATGAGGAGTCTACAATGTGAATTGCCTTGAGACTCTAATGTGCTGGCTGTCCTGACAAAACAGAACATGGGGAACAAAGGCCTAAAGAGTACAGTGGAGAAACAAGCCAGGAAGGGAAACCTGCTCTTGAGACTGAGAAAGCACTCCTTCAAAGGCCTCAAAAGCCAAAGCCAAAACAGGCCCTGGTGTCCCCGCTGCAGAATCCAAGGATCCCAACAAAGGCTGGCTCTGAGAACCTACCTGACTTGGCTCTGATTCGAAAGCTGGTGTCAAGCTACCAGGGCTGAAGCATATAGGGAAAGGGATGGCTCCAACATTTTCAGAGTCAACCCTGACCCCGTGGAACCAGAGCCAACACCTCAGATCCAAGACCCATCGAGGTCCAAGGCACCCTGAGTTGACTAGGTCAGAGAAACAAACAGCGTCAAAGTCCAAATCATCAGATCCAACTTAGGCAAACGTTGACATTAGCTCAGATCCCAGTGCCCAGGGTCCAAAGATCAGATCAGGGAAGGAGCCACAATTAGAGGGGAAGAAGGAACAAGCCTTGGGCCTCCAATATGGGTCACAGTCGGAACAGCTTCCAGTTGTACTTGGGTCCTCAGGAACTTCCTCATCATTCTCTGTGCAATGCAGTGGCGAAAGGACTAGAGATTTTGTGGCAAAACCCTTCGAGTATAAGAGTGCCATGAGGCGAGGGCTTACTGGTTCCAGAGAGAACCAAGGTTCTGAAATGGAGGAGTGGATGACCTAATCTTAATAATTTCAGAGGTGGAGTTGGATCAGACATGTTATAATTCATCTCCACCAAGCTAGAAGGACCTCAGTAATCAAGAGATTGCTTCCTAGACTCCTTATGCTTATCCTTGTGTTCCTCATCTTTTACCTTTTCAGTACTCTCCTCCCCTTTAATCTTGTCTGAAACCTTCTTGAAGTTGGGGAGGAAGACTATGAAGACTGTGAAGGAGGAACTTTTCAAGCTGTAGCACTAACTTATTCCATCTCTCTGTAATAGTCCTGGTTCACAGTCCTTGTCCAAGTGAGATGCTCCTAAACAGTACACACTTTGCATGTGCATCTTGGTGAGGGATCTTGTCTCCAGAAGTCTCCACCATTTTGAAAACAAATGGAAAACCCCCAAAACCAGGCATGATAAAGATCAACAATAACAAAGCAAAGTCCTACTTTTAGCTACAAAAATACCACACTATGCAGACTAAGAGGTAAGACTATTACTACAAAACAAAATGTCAAGAGGAGTTAGAAAGTCTTTCTTTATAGGTAGGGGAGATTGGAAGAAAACTGTAAGTAGGAAAGAAATAGGAAAAATAAATACCGTCACAAAAGGGAAAGAGAGAAAACAAAAAGGCACTTAACCAACACCCAAAGCACCGAGCCTACAGATCTGAGTCAGAAGTAAACAAGCTGCAGATGAGATATGAGGTAACTGCGCACAACCAAGGAATTATGAGTTAGGGGTGGAGCCTTAGCCTTGGACCCACATTCTAAGAGTAGTCAAAGTCTGATCTGACGTACCCATTCATTGAGGACAGATGGAAGGGACAATATCAGATCTTACAGATTTTGTATAGTTATCATGCAACATTTTTATATGCCCTAATGCCCTACTAATTATTTTTTTTTATAACAGGTGCTTCTGTTCTTTTTTTAATCAAATATTGAAGTTCATTAAAATATAATAATAAAATACATTTTTAGAACATACATTTTGAATGTGAAACACAACAGCTATTTACAATCTAAATACAGACCAGAAATGAAGTATGACATATTTTCAATTATGTAAAAACAGTTGTTTGGAGGCCATTTGAAAAGTTTCAGTAAGAGATGAAACCTTTATCCAAGGATTGTTGACAAAGTTTTTCAGATAAATTCTAAGTTCTTTTCTTTTGGTTTCTTTAGATACTGCTTCTTTTAACAAAGTCAGGAAATCTTCAATATTTAAAGAGGTAGCAGAGTTCCACTTTCTAGTGATACATTTTCTAGTTACAGCTAGAATTGTCCATAAAAGGTATAACATTCCTTTTATTCATAACAAAATCTTCATGAACACTGAAAAAATGTTGTTTTAGTTAATGTAATTGAATCTGATAGAAAGGCTTTAAAAAAATCAGCAATATTTCCCAGTATTGTCTTAAGATAGGACAATCATGAAAAATGTGAAACCAATCTGCTTTGCAAGGTTCTAAACATCTCCAACAAATAGCATGTCTGGATTTACTAAATTTAGCTATTTTGTCTGGAGTTACAAAAGCTCCATGAAGAAATTTCCAGGTAAAAATGAACCCAAGATGTGGATTTAACAGAGGATAACATTTTAGCTTTCTCTATCTGTGAATAATTAGGAGAGAGACAAAAAAGTTATGTACTTACCATAACGCTCCATCTGTGTTGTGGATCTTCATTTATCCTTAACCTTTGGGTACTCTGTTCCAATCCTTGGAACCAGCTCGGATGTTGCACAGTTCACATCAGCCAAAAACTCTCGAGCCAAGTCTCTACCCACAATACCCTCTCCATATTACCTCAGATGGAGTTTGCAGCCACACAGAAAGACAGAGGAATTTGCAACAAAAAAGAAGACGCTATGTCCATGGTCAAACTTGATAAAGTTAACAGGACAAGTGTCCGATCCTCCAGGAAGTCTACAGGAGGGGGAAGAAGGGTGGGGTGCCAAGTATAAATGAAGATCTACAACACAGATGGAACGTTATGGTACGTACATAACTTTTTATCTGATGTTGTGAATCTTCATTTATCCTTGACCTTTGGGACACAGACACCAGCTGCTTTTGGTCCTGGGTGGCCTTATGGAAGGATATTCCTGAGTACCATAGAGCCAAAGGATGCTCTTCCCCTAGAGACCAGATCCAATTTGTAATGAGTGATAAAGGTATGTGGAGTAACCCATGTTGCTGCTGTGCATATTTCATTCACGGAAGCCTTAGAATGGAAAACAGCTGACATGGCTATTGATCAGGAGCAGGTACCTTAAAATTCTTTTTATTGTACATGAAGGTAATACAGTCTCTTAGCCATCTTGACAAGGTAACTTTTGAAACAGATTTTCCCAAAGTTGGACTGCAAAATGATACAAACAACTGGTCTGATTTTCTAGAGTCTTTAGTCCTGCTGAGGTAGAAACGTAATTGTCTATGAACATCCAGCAAATGTAAGCAATATTCACCCTTGTTGAAAAAACTGGGAAAGAAAATGGCAAGTCAATAGTTTGATTAAATACTGGATTTTGAGACCACCTTAGGAAGAAAAGATGGATGGGTTCTTAGTGAAATTGTATCCTTATGAAAAACCAAATATGGGGGGTTTTGAACATAATGCTTGAATCTCAGAAATTCTTCTGGCAGAGGTAATGGCTATCAGAAAAACAGTTTTCCATGAGAGAAGTTTTAAGTGACATGTCACTGCTGGTTCAAAGGGGGGGGATCAAAGACTGCAAAATCAAGGTCAGACCCCAAGGGGCTAGAGGGTCTTTAAACGGAGGTTTTAACCGCAAAACCCCTTTTAATAACACTTTACATAATCCATAGGAAATTAGTGACTGGTCTTCAGAGCCATTATGGAAATTAGAAATAGCAGCTAATGGACCTTAGTTGTGGAAGCAGAAGTTCCTTGATCAAAAAGTATGGTTAAAAACTCCAAAACTTTTTCAACTGGTACAAAAAAGGGGTTCAAGATCATTATCGCATGCCCAAATCAAAAATCTCTTCCACTTGCTAAGGTAGAGTTTCCTGGTGGATGGTCTATGGGAAGCCAGTAGAATTTTTTCAACTGGGGAAGGTAAATTATTCTGCCTGGCGACTAATGGAATTGGAGGAACCAAGCTGCAGTTTTGATGGTTGGGGTGCAACAATCCATGTGGGTGAGACAACAGGCCTGGAACTGGGTCCAGAATCCATGGACGGTGAATTAGATGAGGCTTTAGGAAGGTGAAGCAGACTTGTCGAGGCCAGAAGGGTGCAATGAGTATCACTTAGCTTCTCAACCTGCAGGCTTTCTTCAAAAAGAGGGGAATGAGAGGGAAGGTGGGAAAAGGCACAGAGTAGACCCAAGGGCCAAATCGAGAAGAACAGTGTCTCTTGGAGACTTCCCCCTGAGAGGGTTTGGGGCAAAGTAGCTGCTGCATTTGTTGTTCAGGGGTGATGCAAAGAGATCGCAGCAAGGCTGGCCCCAGAAAAAAAAAACCTTCGTCACTCTGGGATTTAGAGACCACTCGTGAGGCAGGAAAATGCATCTGCTTAGTTTGTCTGCGATCACGTTTGAACTCTCCGGGATGTGCATTGTATTAGAAAGTGGTTGGAGGATCGCCCATTGCCACACTCTAAGTGCTTCCCAACACAGGGGATAAGATTTGGTTTTACCCTGCTGGTTGATGTACCAGTCCACAAACATGTTGTCTGACTGAATTGCAATTGTTCCTACAGGGAGGACAGATTGAAAGCCTTGCAAAACTAAGAGCACTGCCCTCAATTCCAGGACACTGACATGCAGGTTGGGGACCAAGTGCCTTTGACTGTTCCCAAATAATGTCCTCCTACCTCATCTGGGAGGCGTCCATGATCACTGCAGCCTTGGGATGAGGGGGAAATGAAGGGACGTCCCAAAATAATTTCCTCGGATTCAATCTACCAGGATAAGTCCTTCTTGCAGCAACTGGTGTTAAGAATTGGCTACATCACTGGATGGGTCAAGATGGACCGTCATGATGCTAGAAGCCACTGTAGCAGCCGCATGTGAAATCTCGCTAGTGGAACGAAGGTAATGGTCACTGCCATGGACCCTAAAACTTGGAGGACTAGAAGTGCAGGAGCCTTGTCTTTGTACAGAATGGCTTGTATTTGTGATTTTATCTTCTGTAGCCTATGAAGACGAAGGGAAGCTACACAAAAGATGGTATTCAGACAAGCTCCTATGAACTCTAGATCTCTTGTGAGACTTGTCTGAGATTTGGACTGATTCACTGCAATGCCCAGATAAGCGAATAGGTGCAGAATGAAGTCTGTTGCTTGAAGCAGTAGATGCCTGGTCAGAGCTGTGATGATCCAGAATAAAAAAGAACGAAAGGTTTGCTGCAATAAATTCTGGTGATTTTACGTAACTGTGTTCTTTTTTATTCTGGATTTTGTTTACTGAACACAGTGCACCACAGTGTTTCTCTTTTATTGGTTGACAGCTGTGATGAGCCAGTCATCTAGATAAGGAAACACCTGGAATCCGTGCAGTCTCAAGTGAGCTGTGACTGCTGCCAGGCACTAGGTGAATAGCCTGGGGACTGTGGTGAGAACAAAGGACAGCACTCTGCACTAAAAATGACTGGCTTCTACCAAAAAGTGGAGGAACCTTCTGGAGCGTTTGTCCATTTTTATGTGGCACAATGAGTCTTGAAGGTCTATACAGCACATCCAACTGTTTTCCTCTACAAAAAGAAGTATAGACTGAACCGTGACCATCTGGAATTTTGTTTGCTGAACAAACTTGTCAAGAAGGCCAAGATCTACAACTGGTCTCAAGTCCTCTGTCTTTTTTGGCACCGAAAAGAACCTTGAGTAAAGCACGGATCCTATCTGGTCTAGTGTGACTTCTTGTTATGACATTTTCTAGCAGATTTTTAATCTTTAAGGCTGCTTAGTCCCTCTGATTGGGTGGAACATTGGGGAGTCTTCATTTTGATCTCGGAAAAAGAGGGAAGGGGATATGGTAACCTCTGGCACTCATCCTCTGCACCCAAGCATCTGAAGTTATTTGTCACCAGGCTGTTGAGTGCAGTAAAAATCATCCCCCTACTGCTTCCAGGGATAAGTAATCGGGCCCTCTTTCAGGAACACTGACAGGTTTGCCCAGAGAATCTCTGGACCCCTGATTTTGCAGGCCACCTCTGCCTTGGAGTCAGCGTCTTCCATTAGAGCTCCCTCCTCTGCCCTGAGGACAGCCTCAACCACATGTGTCCTGAAAAGACCCTTGGAATGTTCTGAACCACATCTTGCCACTCCTCTGATTCCCAAAGTAGGACCATTGGGGAGCAGAAAAACGTATGCTCAATGCAGATAGGATCTTTCCATTCTTCTCACACCTGGCTAGAATTTCTTTGACTTTGGGGCTGAATAAAGACTCTGCAAATTCACACAGATGCATTCAGGTGTGTCTTATGGCAACACCTGAACCAGCTGACCCGCAATGAGCCTCATGGACGAGCTGGAAATATCCCATCTACAACTGGTCTCCAGGATGGCTAAATGGGAGGCCACTTTGTCATGGACGTCCTCAGACACAACTCCTGCTAGGGTATCTGATAGCTCCTTGATCTGGTCCCTCAGGAGCCTAATGAAATGTGCCATAAAATTCAAAGACCTTAACTTCAAAGTTGATGAAACATATACCCGCTTTCCGAATCTGTCCATCGCCCTGAACTCTCAGTTGGGGGGGGTGAATAGAACCCTCCTCACCTAGTTCCTTTTTGGTGGCCACTGCCGCCACCATGGTATTTACTGTTAACCTTTTTGCCCAGTACTGGTGATCCTCTGGAGCAGACAGTACTTTGTCAGGTCTCCGGAGAATTGGTTCTACGGAATCAGGAGCCTCCCAAGCCTGCTGCACAATCAATTTAATGAAATCATCAGTGGGAGGGGGTCACTCAATAAGAAGATGAGCGAGCACCAAAGTACATAGACTCCTCAGAGTTAGGGTCTTTGGGCTTCCAGTTACCCCTCTGTTTGAGGATCTTTAAGATGTCTCCAAAGGAGACGTTGTCCAGGGGTGACCGGGGGGAACCCTCCCCATCGAAGTCTGTCTTCCGTGACAGATTCTTCAGTGGAATCTATGTGTTTCCTCTTACACTTCTTTTTCTGGGGAGGCCCCTTAGTGGGAATCTCTGAAGAAGAGGGGCCCTTAGCTGGGAGATCTTGCAGCCTAGGTGCTCGCTGTCCGGATGTAGAGATTGGTGGCAGCTCTGAGCAAAAACAAGTCTGGGAATAAAACTCTGACACAGAAGGGGCCAGCTGAGAGCCTGAAAAGGTCAATGCCCTCTCCATTACCTCGAAGGCAGGCCTCCCTGAAGAGGGTTTGGAGCCCACAACCTAGAAAGACAACCTCGGAACAGAGGTCACACTCCACTGAGAGAGACCTACCTCTGAAGCAGGAGCTGAGGAAGAACCCACAGCTGCCGAGGTTCCCAGAGTTAAAGGGCGACTCAAAATAAAAAGCTGGAGCTGATCCTAAACTGTTGGACTTAGCAGTGGAGCCATGGCCCCGGGAGTCTACTGGCTCCGAAGGAACAAATGAACCGAAGAAGTCAGGGCAGATCTTGGAACCGAAGGGAGAAAAGGCAGTCTGGCAGCTGAAACTGGAGAGATCGGAGTGAGAAACTCTAAGCCCTCCCAGGAGGTTAGAAGATGAAGATTTGGTGGAGTCCTGGGAGAAAATGCCCCAACTCCAGAGGGAAGAGGGGTCTGAGAGGAGAGAGAGAGAGAAAGACCCCTGGCCACTAGGGGTTGATCCATCAACTTCACAGCATCTACTTCAGTAAATCTCCTGGAAGAACTGACAGATAACCCAGAAGGGGATTCTGGCCTTTCTAGGAAAGGACTGGGAAGCTGTCCCACAAAGGGATCACTAGAGGGTAAATACCTTGTCCTGGGAGTAAATATTAACTCTGATTTTAGCCCCAGTGGGGATTCCAGTGTCTGCTGTGGTGCAGCAAGACAGGTCAGCACCAACTGGAAAACTCCAAAAGTTGGTACCGACAAGACCAGCACCAAGGTTTGTGGTGCCGTAGTAGATGGTGCTGAGGGGGTTGTCTGTTCCTAACGTCTCTGAACCTTAGCCTTCGGTTCTGTAGAAGTGCTGGGAACAGAAGGCTTATGCTTTTTAGCCACCAGTACTGAAAGAGAAGTCAGCACTGAATGACTTTTCTTGGTACCAAAGTCCATTTTCGAGGGCAATGTATCAGCCTTGGATAAGGTTTCTTCAAAGGAAGACTTGAAAATCCCTTTTAATATTAATTTATTCTGCGTTCAACCAAAGCTCAGTTACTGAAGGCCTGGCAAACAGTGCATTCCTGGTCCAGATGAGCTAGGCCAAAACAATATACACAGGAAGAGTGCCCATCAGAGTTGGGCATCTTTCATCCACAATCCTGGCACTGGTTAAAACCTGTAGTGCCTTTTGATTTTTCAGCCATGTTGACAAACGCAAATAGAAAATACAGGTCAATAGGCTGAAACACTCTCACACACACACAAGAGAGAGACAGAAGGAAAAAACTACCAAACAATGGTAGATAAGAGTTCCTAAAAGACTGGTAAAAGGGAAAGAAATTACCAACTATGGTAAGAGAGAACTACCTAAAAAGGCAGTAAAGGAAAGCTAAAGCGAGGGGTACTACCAACGATAGTAGAGACAGAATACTGTAGGCTATGAAAGAGACACACTCACTCCACCAGAAAGATAGGTAGAGACAAAGAAAATGCAAACACATACATATATATATATATATATATATACATATACATATATACATATATATATATATATATATTCACACACACACACACACACACACACACACACACACACACACACACACACACACACACACACACACACATATACATACATACACATATACAAAACCAACAAAATTTTACTTAGCTGCGAGAGAAAACTGTTGATGCATCTTGCGACAAGAGCAGCAAATGATCTGACGTAATATGGAGAGAGGTATTTTGGGTAGATTCTTAGCTTGAGAGTTTTTGGCTGGCTCGAGCTGTGTAACAGCTAGTTTTGAGGATTGGAACAGTAACAAAAGGTCAAGGGATAAAAGAAGATTCACAACATCAGATCATTAGTTACAGAGTTCCTGTGTTTGGAAGTAAAAGTAGTCTTACATTTTATTAGAATACCATATAACTTGGATGTGAGGTTATAAACTTTAATATTTTATTTGTCTGAAGCAATTACATAACAATTTTAAAGAGGGTTGGTCCAAACAAGAGGAGTTTTTAATAACTCTGCAAAGGTCTTGTGAGTAGGGTATTATACTTTGCAGTAATAACCAATCTTGGGATGACAAACCATAACCTTTAATAACTTGTTGGGTACCCAATATATTTAGATCTTTTATACAATGTTGCCAGCAGCTAAAGTTCTTAACTTCCCATGTATTAAAAGTGCTGAAATGCGATTTACCTGGAAATGTCTTTATAATTTTGAAAGGTGTTAGCAAAACAAATCAGATTTTAATATCTACATTAGAATTAACAAATTTCCTGAAGCTGTTAAGGATATGGTTGAAAAGAATGTAGCCTTGTAGGTTTGGTTATATTATATTGCACAACATAGCAGAGGAAATGCCACAATGTATTAGAAAAAGTTACTTAAAGGGAATTTAGTTAGCAAAGTACGTTTATTTAATACAATAAGATGTACGTATTTCCAGTTGGAATTATAATTTTGATCAATCCAGTTATGAGATTCTTAAGTAACAATGTTCTGATGTATGTGTCAATGTCTGAAACTTTATGCCACCCTTATGCCATGGTCTAATATCATGTAAATATTCTATTTCTATTAGATACCATAAAAAAAGTTTATTACCAGTTTGTTTATATTTTTAATTAATTTATTTCCAGGAGAAGAAGTATTAATGGCTATATCAATGTATAGAATCTTTGGCAAGATTCATTTTTATCAACTGTAACCTGTCTTCAAATGAAATGAACATTTTATTCCATTTATCTATAAGGTTATTTATTAAACATATAATATTTTTGTAGTCGATTTCTATTGTCTTTTCTACAGTGCTGCATAAGACTATGCCCAAATAGTTCAGCGAACTTGTTTGTTCTCCAATGACGTTTAGAATGCCAGGCTGTTTTTTTTTTATTTATTGTGAAGTATGGTATGCTTAGAAATCTGTTTATTAAACTGAAGATCAAAAAGTCTTTGGAAATAATTCATCATGAAGTCTAATTCATATAAAACTGTTTTGGAGTTAGGTGAAGTAAGTAAAATAAGTAAAATGTCATCCAAAAAAAAGTGTTTAGTGTTATAATGAAAGCAAATGTTAATGCCTGCAATTTTTGCATTATTTTGTATCTGAGAGGCAAAGGCTTCTATGGCAAGTGCAACTAAAATAGGGGACAGCGGGCAACCTTGTTTAGTATCTTTAGTTATGGGTATATATTCTGATGTAAAGGGACCTAATTTAACATAAACTAAAAGTTATTATTATAAATATTTTTAACATAGTGATGAAAGAAGGAAATGCTAGTGAAGTTAATACTCCAAAAAGATAGCCCCAGTTGACAAAATCAAAGGCCTTTTCTGTATCTAAGATAATCAATAAAGCTTCTTCATTTTCTCTATTTAAAAATTCAATGAGAGTAAGATGTTATCATGAGTATGTCTTTTGTAGATAAATCCTGACTGGTCACTGTTTATCAATTCTGAGAGTAGGACTTTCATTCTGTCAGCAAATGTGGACATGAATATTTTATAATCATTGTTTAAGACTGAAATAGGTCTGTAAGAGTTAGAAAGTTGTAGGATTTTATTAGTTTCAAGAATAGGAGTAATCGGCGAGTTTCTCCAGGATGGTGGAACAATATTTTGAGTTTGTACTTCAATCAAAGTTTTGTGAAATAAAGATATAACAGTTGTAGGGAATATCTTATATCTTTTTATAATAATGTCATTTGCACCAGGAGCTTTATTACGTTTAAAAGTCTTAATTTTATCTTTAACTTTATTAATAGATATCTGCTTCTCAAGATCTATTTTAAGTTTCTCAGGGATTGCCTCTAAATTAAGAGAAGATAGCCTAACAAACAATGCTCTTGAAACAGAACTATTAGTGTTGTAATGTTTTGTATAATGGAATCTAAATGCTTCAAGAATATCACTTATGTCAGATGCTGGTTTGTTGGAACCTTCATGTAATAATTTCAAGATGACATTCAGCTTAGACTGAATTTTGGCTCTCACTGATACGATTATGCATGTGTTTTGGTGTTGAAGCATAAGAATTTAATTTCAATCTTTCAAATACCAAATTTGTTGTGTGTGTTAGATCTAAGTATTTTTATTTAGTTAATCTATTTTCTTATTGTCTGATGATAGGTGTGTGGAACTGGACTTAAATTGTTGAAAGTTGTGATTGAGATCTCAGAGTCCCATTATTTTAGTTTACTTCTAAAACAGGTGACAGTTTTACCATAAATATAGGCTTTCAGGGCATCCGAGACCACTGTTATATTGAGATCATCTGTGTGAATTTCTTCCAAAAATAACTGCAATTCTGTTAAAAGCCAACAAGTCTTTGATTTTAGTTATATAGGCTGGTATTCTCGTTATGGAAATTAACTTAGAAAATCAAGTTGCAACTTAAGCGTGAGACAGTTAGGATTAGAAAGAGGGCATGGGAGAATGGAAAAAGATAAGAGTTTTAATTTTAAGTCATTAGAAAAGTACAGTTGTGTACACCTACCATAAATGTAGATGTTCGAGTGTCTTCACTGTTGCAGTCATAACTGTAGGGTGCTCCTGCCGGCAGGCAGCCCGAGGTCGGCCAGAATTCCAAAGTCTGGGTCCGGCGTCGGCTGTACAAGCTAGTACCCTGACGTCAGTACGCTCTGGTACATAGCCCTCAGCCGACGCCATCTTCTCCAGCCTTTCTTGCCCTAGATGTCAGAAGTCTCCAATAAATCAAAAATGAATCCAACAAGGAAACACAAATACACCACAAAAGAGAAAAAGAGGGGATAGGAGAGAGGGAAACACCGACTGCAACAGTGAAGACACTCAAACATCTACATTTATGGTAGGTGTACACAACTGTACTATGTTCATCGTGTTTCACTGTTGCAGTCATAACTGTAGGGTGGAATCCCAAAGCAGTGAAAAAAGGGAGGAGGTTTAGACAGAAGAAGGGGCAGCAAGAAAACCCTGCAAAACAGCAGAGGCAAAGCCTGCCCTGGTCTTAGAATACAAAGGGAGATTGTAGTGCTTGGAAAAAGTATGCACAGAACTCCAAGTGGCAGCTTCCAAGATATCCTTGGTAGGAACTCCTCTGAGAAAAGCTGTAGAAGTAGCAGCTGCTCTAATAGAATGACTTCTCACAGTACCTGGAAACTGTTTCCCATGATGAGTGTAACAAAATCTTATTCCATAAGAAATCCATTTGGAAAAAGTTTGTTTGGAGATGGCCTTTCCAAGAGAACTGGAGGCAAAAGAAACAAACAATTGGTTAGATTTTCTGAACTCTTTAGTCTTGTCCAAGTAAAATCGTAACTGTCTGTGCACGTCCAAGGAATGCAAAATCCTTTCCCCTTTATTTTGAGGATTAGGAAAGAAGGTAGGAAGGTGAATAGTTTGATTTAAAGCCACTTTCAAAATCACCTTGGGCATGAAAGTAGGATTGGTCCTCAAGGATACTCTGTCCTGGTGGAAAATAAGGTATGGTTCCACAGCCATGAGAGCTTGCAACTCTGAGACCCTTCTGGCAGAAGTCAAGGCCAACAAAAGAACTGTCTTCCAAGATAAAAACTTAATATCTGAAGATGCAGCAGGCTCAAAAGGAGGCAAAGTAAGCTTTTCTAAAACATAATTAAGATCCCAAGCAGGAACAGGAGGGGTCCTGGGAGGTCTTAAATTCTTGGCCCCTCTCAAAAACTGTCTCACCAAAGGATGAGAAAAAACAGGAGGATCAGTATTGAAATGAGCAGAAATAGCAGAAGCATGAATCTTAATGGAAGAAAAGGAAAGTCCATTAGACAAAAGCTCCGAAAGGTAAAGCAAAATAGAAGAGAGATCAGGCACCAGTGGGTCCAAGCCTCGGTCCTGCATCCAAATACAAAATCTCTTCCATTTAGAGGCATAGGATTTCCTAGTGTTAGGCTGTCTAGCTTCCAAAAGAACATCCAAAACTTGCTTGGGAAGACTAGAAGAAATCAAATTCCTTTGAAGAGCCAAGCTGCCAGGCAAAGGGTCTTGAGATTGGAATGTAGCAACTGACCCTGATGCTGGGACAGAAGAGAAGGGTTCAGAGGGAGAATCCAAGGAGGCTCCAAGAACAGGTGCTTTAAAGTTGGATACCAAAACTGTCGAGGCCAATTTGGAGCAATCAAGATGAGGAACTTGGGCTTGTCCTGTTTTATCTTCAGTAATACCCGAGGAAGTAGAGGAAGAGGAGGGAAGGCATATCCCGAAAGGCTTCTCCAGCTGAAGGACAGGGCATCCACTTTCCAAGCTGTTTTGTGGAAGGACCTGGTGCAAAAACGAGGCAGCTGATGATTGAGATGGGATGCAAACAGATCTATCTGGGGACATCCCCAAACTGCAGTAATCCTGTTGAATAAGTTGGTGTCTAGCATCCATTCGTGAGGATCTAAAATGTTTCTGCTCAGGCTGTCTGCTAAGAGATTCTGTTCTCCTGGGATGAATTGAGCCTGGAGATGCAGATTCAGATTCAGAGCTGTGTCCCATAAAGCCATAGCTAGTCTGCAAAGGGGGTACGAATGAGAACCCCCCTGCTTGTTTATGTACCACATGACTGTGGTGTTGTCTGTGTGAATCAAAAGAGGCCCTGGATGCAAAAGGTTCTTGAAGGCTAGAAGAGCATTCTGAACTGCTAACATTTCCTTCAGATTGATGTGCCAGTGAAGATGGTCCCTTGTCCAGGTTCCCTGCTGGCAATTGCCTAGAAAATGTGCTCCCCAAGCATAATCCGAGGCGTCCGTGGTTATGATTTGAGAAGGTTGAGGAAGACGGAAAGGCTTTCCTTCGTTTAAAGCACACACCCTGGACCACCAAAGGAACTCCTTCTGGAGGCAGGGGATCAGAGGAATCAGAGTGTCCAGATCGTGGTAATGCTGTGACTATACACTTGTCAGATACCATTGAAGCTTTCTCATATGAAGCCTTGCATTTGGAATCAACAGAATGCAGGAGGCCATGTAGCCCAGTGCCTGCAGGAATTTCCTTGCAGTGAGCTGTGTTAGAGTTGCTAAAGTCTTGAAAATTGAAGCCAGCTGTATTTGTTTTTCTGGAGTGAGGAAGGCCCTTTGTAAGGTTGTATTTAAGAGGGCTCCCAGAAATACCATTTGTTGAGAAGGGATCAAATGTGACTTTTTTGTGTTCACTGAGAATCCCAGTAGAAGGAGAAGACGTTGAACAAAATCCAGATGTTGAAGTAAAAGATCCTTGCTGTCTGCCTGAATAAGGCAGTCGTCCAAATAGGGGTAAATCTGAATCCCCTGAAGTCTGCAATAAGCCACTACTGGTGCCAGGCACTTAGTAAAGACTCTGGGCGCAGTAGATAAACCAAAGGGCAGTACAGAGAATTGAAAGTGTCTCGAACCTGCCTTGAATCTGAGGAATTTCCTGCGTTCCTGCCTGATGGGAATGTGTAAATAAGCTTCCTTTAGGTCCAATGTCACCATCCAGGCGTCCTGAGAGAGCATTGGAATCAGCTGCTGCAGAGTAAGCATCTTGAATTTTGGAATTTCCAAAAAGGTGTTTAACACAGAAAGGTCCAGAATAGGTCTCCATGAGCTTTGTTTTCTTGGAACCAGAAACAGTCTTGAATAAAAACCTTTTCCCATCTCTGAGAGTGGAACAGGCTCTATGGCCCTCATGGCCAGAAGAGCATCCACTTGATTTAAGGCCTCTGACCATTGATGATTTGGCAGATCTGGCCAACCGAAAGCCCTTGGCAGGGTATGAAAGTGGAATTTGTAGCCTTTTAAAATCACGTCCAATACCTATTTGTCCTGGGTAATAGGAGTCCAATTTCCGTAAAAAAGAGAAAGTTTTCCTCCGAGAGCGGCATCCAGGTAAAGAGGTCCTGTAGCCCAACCGAGAGAGTCATTGAGTTTGCTTTCTTTGAGATTGGGATCTGTCTTCTCCCCTTCTAGGTGAAGAAGCAGTCCATTGTCTCGATCTGTAGGAGGCCTGAGCTTGGCCACGACCTCTGGAGCGTCTATATCTTCCCCTTTGAGGCCTGTCAGACGTGGGAAAGGACCAATTTTTGGAGGGCCAATTCCTGGAAAATCTAGGAGGCTGAACTTGCAAGAAGTCTTTTACAGTTTGCATAGATTTTGCCTTTTCTTCCATCTTTTTAATAACCTCCTCAGCCTTAGATCCAAAAAGAACATCATGTTGAACTGGGGCATCTAATAATTTAGCCTTAACCTGTTCAGGTAAACTTTGTTCACGAAGCCAAGCATGCCTCCTGATAACAGTACCAGAGGCTGCAGCCCTGCAAGAAGCATCCAAAGCATCAAAACCACAATGCAAGCTATGTTTGTTCAGTTGTTCAGTTGCATGCAATACATCCTGTAGTTCCTTATCTTCTGCACATGCAGGAAGGGAAGCAAGCTTTTTCTTTAAAACAGACAAAAGAAATTGCTGATACTTAAACATATGAAACTGGCAATTTAAAGCCCTAACAGAAAGGGTAGCAGAAGTATATACCTTTTTACCCCACCTGTCTAAGGCACGAGAATCCTTCTCAGAGGGAATAGGATTCTTAGAAGTAGCAACTTTAACAGCCTTAGAGCCCTGAGAAATAGTTTCAGGATCTGCAGAAGGGTTCTTAAATAAGAACAAATGAGACTCAGGAACCCTATAAAATCTATCAGGCTTAGAAGGAGCAGGAGGCATGGAATCAGGATTCAAATTAGCCTCAGAAAAAGCATCATCCACAATGTCAAGAACAGGAGGGATAGCCAAAGGCCTATGTTGAGGAAGAAGAAGAAATTCTCTAAGCCTCTTCTTGGAAGCAGAATAATCCTGACCTTCCCAATGAAAATGTTCCCTCATCTCATGTAAGGTTTCCCCAAAAGAAAAATCTTCAGGCGGAGAGGCAGAGGGCAAAGAGTCCTCAGCATCCGAATCCTCATAAGGAGGAAAAGAATATTCCTGATCAGAGGAAGAGACAGAAGATATAGAAGCCTGGTCAGAGGAATCCATAGGAACATCCTGTCGAGGCCTTTTCTCAGAGGGGGGGTGAGAACCCCTAATCATTGTAAGCAAATCCTCAGCCATCCTTAACAATTGCTTCTGTGTCCTGGGAGTAGATTCAGAAGTAGCCTGAGCAGGAGCTTTAGACTTAACAGGAGTCTTTGTCTTTGCCTTTGAAATAGTGATGTGAGTAGGCCTGAATACCCCCTCAGAAGCCGGTACCTGCACAGCGGTTCCGGACCCATCTGAGGGAGCGACGTCCGAAGGTCCTGCAGCAGATAAAATAGTAGGCCTTGATGGCAACCCATGGGACCTCGGAGGCCTGTCCTTGTCTTTGCGCTTCTTTTGAATTCCGGTAGTGTCCGACGACATTCTATAATTGAAGCGTCTGCCAAAGTAATTTAGAGCCCAGTCGTACCTGGCAGACAGTAAGAGTGGAAATCTTTATGAGGTATTTGTTTTCCACACGTAATACAATTATTAACTTTTTCTGACATCGGAGGAGCAAGAAAAAGATTCCCCAACGGGGTACTTAGCTTTGAGAAGAGAAGTAAGAACTTCGGACCGACAACAACCAAAAATGCTGTTCGAAAATCGCCAACCAACGACTTGCGAGCTGCTTTCCACCGCACGGCAAGAATGACTGGAGAAGATGGCGTCGGCTGAGGGCTATGTACCAGAGCGTACTGACGTCAGGGTACTAGCTTGTACAGCCGACGCCGGACCCAGACTTTGGGATTCTGGCCGACCTCGGGCTGCCTGCCGGCAGGAGCACCCTACAGTTATGACTGCAACAGTGAAACACGATGAACATCTAGAATTCTATCTATTCTTGTTTGGGTTTTTTTTATCTGTGATCCATATGAGAAAAACATACCGAGTGGTTATGTTTGGAATTGAATATATTATACAAGTTGAAGGACTCGGACAATTTTTTTAAAAATATTTAGCTATAGAAGCGAGTCTAAGCGGACGTTTGCTTGTAGTGTCAGAGCTATCTAAAATGCAGTTAAAGTCTCCTCCCAGTATGAGAATATCTTTGCAAACTTTAGTTACAAGATCCAGGTGGTGTTTTGCAGTTGTTACTCCTAACCCTGGGAACCAATAAAGGTTAACAAATGTCCAAATTCTGTTATTAAACTTTAAACAATAGCAGCCAATAACTCTTCTGGATCTTCATATTTATATATGATTTAGGGATTTACAACATTTTAGCTGCTTCTGTTCTAGATTCAACTAAAAACTCTACCATACCAGATCTTTCACTTAAAATTGTCAAGAAAATGTGAGAGACTGGACTGTAAAAAGTGATCATAAATTTACTGGGTATATGGACAAACATTCTTAAAGCTGAAATGAAGACAGAGCCTACAGTACAAGCATGGACACCAGATTGTGAAGAAGATTGAAGACCCAGGCCTGTGAAATTGAAGTTTCAGTCTTATAAGGTCAATTTCTCGTTGGTCAGATCCAACCACAAGCTAACACCCTAGATGTCCACATCCCGCCCCCACCCCCAATTAGGGAAACCACCGTAAAAAACTTCTCCAAAGCCAACTTCACACTTCTTAAGACAGAAGTGGCAAACTTCATGACACTCATGCAGATGGACAATAGAGGTATGACTGCTGAATCCTACATAAATGCACTTTATAAGCACTTACACGAGTGCATGGATAATGCTATCCCTAATAGAACCAAGATGCTATCCTCCAAAAAAAGGAAGCCAATCTGGTGGTCCTCTGCCATAAACAAACTCTACAACAGAAGAAAGAAACTGTTGCAAAAAAAAAAGAGTAAAATCCCATGACTGGAGGAACTCCCTTGGTCAACCTCACTAAGAAGTTGAGATCCCTCATAAAATCCTCCAAAGCTAGTTAAGAAAAAAAAATTGCCACCGACTCTAAAGACAACCACAAAGCATTCTATAGCTATGTTAAGAATCTCAATGGCAACACTCAGATCTGCTCGGAGTTACAGCACAATGGCACTAAATATACAGAACCAACTGATATTGCCAACATCCTGGCAGACAGGTTCAGTGCTAACTTTACTCCCCCCTCACCCCCTAGAGGGCCCATCTCTACACCGGAAGAATGCAAAGTTCCTGTAATCATGGCTGCACAGGTAAAAAACACACTCTCCAAAGCCAAGAACACAGCACCCATGGGACCTGACAATATTCTAAGCTGCGTTCTACACTAACTATAGAATGAACTGGCACCCTACCCAAGTACCATCTTTAGTCATAGCCTCACCTCAGGCTTTGTGCCCACTGAATGGCGCACCACGACGGTTATCCCACTCCACAAAGGGGTAGCCACGACAGACCCCAGGAACTACTGCCCCATTAGCCTGACGAGCCTGGTCTGCAAGGCCATGGAACGTATCATCATGGAACTCATAAACAAAGACATTGGTAATCTCAAAACTCTGGACCCTACCCAGTTCGGATTTGTAAAAGGCAGATCATGTCTCCTAAATCTGATTGACTTCTTTGAAGCAGTCACCAAAGCCATAGATGAGGGTAAGGTGGTTCACACAGCTTATCTAGATCTCGCCAACGCTTTCTACACCATCCCCTGACTTCTTTGTAGAAGTCACCAAAGCCATAGATGAGGGTAAGGTGGCTCACACAGCTTAGCTAGATCTCGCCAAAGCTTTCGACACCATCCCCCAACTCTGGAATTATAGATAAGCTCACTAAACTAGGTATAAATCCCTATGTCACAAGATGGATTGCCAACTGGCTCCCGGACAGAACCCACACTGTGAAAGTAGCAGACTCCAAATCCGACTTCAGACCAGTGACAAGTGGAGAACCACAGGGTTCAGTCCTGGGTCCTCTCCTGTTTGGTATCTACTTCTCTGAAGTACAGGCTAACACAGAAGGTCTTTGGCTAACAAAGTTTGCAGATGACTGCAAACTAGGAGCCATAATCGAAACTCCCAACAATGTGGACATACAACAAAAACGGCCTCACTGAGACAGATGCCTGGTGTCAAAGCCATGGCCTCAAGCTCAATGCTTGAAAGTGTATTGTCATTCCCTTTGGTAAAAACTCTGTACACATGAACTTCCACATAGCTGGTAGTCTACTTGATGCCGAAAATGTGATGAGACCTTGGGACACAGGTGGATAGTAGTCTCTCCTTTGATAATCACATCACCACAGTGGTCAGGAAATCCTTCTACGTGGCTCACCTTATCACAAAAGGTTTCTCATCCAGAAAAAAAAGAGGTAATCATTCCCTCTATGCATCACTCATTAGACCCATTATAGAGTACAACGCCCCTTTTGGTATGTACCTCACAAGACATCTACAACAACTGGAAAGGCCACAGAAATACCTCACAAAGAGGATTACTGGCCTCAAACAGATGCCCTATGCAGACCATCTAAAAAAACTCCAGCTTTACTCCGTCGCATATCGCCTACGCAGTGGCGATCTCTGCCTAACATACAAAGCTATGTCAAACCCAGAGCTGCTGGACATGCTACACTTAAAGAAATCCCAATCCCTCTGAGCTACACACTCTAGGGACCTAAACCTTGTCACCACAATAAACAGAACATGCTGGAGGGATAGATTCCTGTCCCAGAGACTTCCCATACTCTGGAACAGACTACCTATCTATGTCAAACAGAGCTCCTCATTAGCACTCTTCAAGAAAAATCTTGATGACTGGATAGGAGATAGGAAATTCACCCCAGGGATCACTTCTGTGGCTCTGCTCAACAGGGGCACAGGAAAATAATTTGCTTGGGTGGCGAAAGCCAGGGTTCCTTTTGGCTAGGCTTATATAGGCCCTAGGGCTAATAGCCTAGTACCTACCTATGAACCTAAAAAGATATGCTTTCCCTTCTGTTAACAGGTTGTGTAAAGACAAAAAGTTGAAATGGAGGATGATGTAATCAGCAGTCCTGAGAATCTTTATTAAAGGTGGTGTTAGATCCTTCTCTGATCCTGCAGTTGTGAAGGAATACCCGAGGAATCCTACAAACCATAGAAGTGGTCAGGAGAGAGGGACGCTGCAGGAAGGATGGGCACATGAAAAGCGAGACTGAAGAAGGGAGCACTGAGGGCCAAAAAGATGCCTTTTCCTACTGTTTCTAATACAATACAGACTGAAAGAAAAACTGCAAAGTATTAGGGAAGACAGAACAGCATAAGACAGACACTCATTAGTCAAGTGCATAGACTAAGAAAGCTGAGATTTTGAAACTGACTGCTGCAGTCATTTGGACCTAAGCTTCTCAAAGAAAGGGGAGGGGACTTATTTAATGAACAGTATTAAAAAAGCACTGCACAAAGATATTTGATCTTAATGCATGATCAGACTAAGGATGGGATGTTGGGTGATATGAGGGGGTTCTGTAGATTTAAATGTAATCATGCTATTTTAATGTATGAACAGTTCAGAGTTCACAGTCAGCAGTACTGTTATTTTTTCCTTCCTCAGCTGCATAGTCTTTGCCTAGATTTCGAGCCAAGCATCATGGGGAGATTTAATGCATGCTGTATTTTAAACTGTACTTTGTATTGCATTTCTGAACCTCATAATTATCTTTTAAGTTAAGCCGATTAACATATGTGGAAGATCATTGGTATAGCAGAGTAGATATTAACCACACTGTTACACATTACAGTTAATGTCACAGCTATAAAGAGAAAAAACTCTTCAGGGATAAATGACTCTCAGTTAAAAGGACAGCAGGTTTAAATCTCTCCAGAGAATGAGAGAACTGAACTCACTCAAAAACAAAGTGAAGAACTTTGGAAGAGAGGTTGCATTACTGGTAGGTAATAAGACGTTCTCTAAGTTGGGCAGGTGGTAAGAAGCAAAGTATCTGCAAGTTAAGTATTGTGTGAAATAAAACATAACACAAACAGATCAAAAGTAGAAAACTTCTAAGGAAGGGGGAAAAAGCAAGGTTCAACATATAGGCACACTAGGGGAAGGAGTACAGAAGCATCATCATGTTCGGGGACAGGACATGGAAAGCTAAGCAGTAAGGAAGGCGAGACAGAATTACATAGAAAGGTATTAAATAAACAGGAGGAATTTTAGATGAGTCAGGTACAGCATTGGACACAGAAGTCATTGACGATAAAAAAAAAAAAAAGGTACTAAGTGAAATGAAGTACTTGTTCATAAAATAGGATTTAAGTTTGAATTGTAAGGGAAGGGATTGGGACAGCTGAATGAAAAGTGTAGAAGAAAGTTGGTAAACCTTAAAGCAAAAAGGAGCATGGTCATGCGTTTGGCAGAAAAAAAAAGGGTCGGAGTGCAGCTAAAGTGACAGCCCAGCCAATCAGAGAAAGGATATCTCTGAAGAATGAGCCTCCAACTGTAAATATGTGTACAGATTGGGGGGGGGGGGGGGGGCAGAATGCGTCTATAGAAATGTGGAAACAAGCATCCGAAGAATTTCTGCAAAGGAAAAATGATGGGATGGAAAAAGGAGAGGAGAACAAGGAGATAGGAGATAGGGTCAGAATAAAACTGAATTGGTGAAATAAGTTAAAAGATATACAAACATGATGTGGAGGAATAAAACAGAAATTAAATCACAGAATGTGAACTGATTAGGAGGTCAAATGAAAATGGACTGTGTATTGAGATGGTTAAAGAGAACCAAGGCACATATACTTAAAATACATGAAACTCCTCACTCAGACAGACCTCTTGAAAAATTAAAGGCTGGATACAACCTAGTGGCAGGATTTTCCTGGGCATAACAAAACAGAGAAGTGATCCTGAAGACAGGACTGAAGATAAAAAGACGAGATATGTGGGAACTAAAGGCAAAATGACAAAATGGTCACCATTTTAGGAGTACATATTCCAATAAAATCTACCATCCACACCATTACAAATTCTATGGTACTGTTAGCCAAATTTTAAGAGGGAATAACAGGATGGACAATTAGAAGGGATGAGGTAGACAGAGGCCAAGAAGAAAGAAATGAACAAAAGCAAGTAGATTTTTGAAGAAAGTTTTGCAAACTGTACGGTGGAAAGATGTTCAGAAAGTTGATCCAGGTAAGGTTAAATTAGGGAACTGTACCTTTTACTCTGAAAGATATCAAACATAATCAAGATAATAATCAACGGATCCTGGAAACTATCGCCCCATAAGCCTGACTAGCTTGGTCTGCAAAGCTATGGAAAGGATCATCATGGACCTCATAAATAAAGATATTGGGGACCTACAGACACTGGATCCTACCCAGTTCGGCTTTAAGGGCAGATCCTGCCTCTTAAACCTGGTTGATTTCTTTGAAACAGTCACCAAGGCCATTGACGAGGGGAAGGTGGTCCACACAGCCTACCTGGACCTCGCAAAAGCCTTCGATACAATACCCCACTCGGGCATTATAGATAAGCTCACCAGCTTAAATATAAACCCCTATGTCACTAGATGGATTGCAAACTGGCTCAAGAACAGAACCCACATGGTTAGAATTGCTGGAGCCATGTCAGACTCCAACCCAGTTACAAGTGGTGTCCCACAAGGCTCAGTCCTGGGACCTCTCTTGTTCGGTATATATTTCTTGGAGATACAGGCCAACACGGAAGGACTGTGGCTGACCAAGTTCGCAGATGACTGCAAACTGGCCATAATCGACTCTCCAGCCGACACAAGCATCCTCCAAAAGGGCATCATAGAAACAGACAACTGGTGCCAGAGCCATGGCCTCAAGCTAAATGCCAAAAGTGTATAGTCATCCCCTTTGGCAAAACAAAGTGCCCACAAATTACCACATAGGTGGTAATCCATTAAGTACTGAAGAAGTAATTAGGGACCTGGGGACCCAAGTTGACAGCAATCTCTCATTTGACAACCACGTGGCCAAAGTGGTTAGAAAACATTTTATATAGCCCACCTAATCATGAAGGATTCACATCTAGATCAGGGAGGTCATCGTGCCTCTTTACTCATCCCTCATCAGGCCCATAATTGAGTACAATGTCCCTTTTGGGATGTACCTTACCAGACACCTGCAGCAACTGGAAAGACCCCAAAAGTACCTCACCAAGAGGATCAAAGAGCTCAAACAGATGCCATATGCTGCCCGGTTAAAGAAACTCCAGCTCTACTCAGTGGCATACCGCCTGTTCAGAGGCGATCTGTGCCTGACGTATAAAGCCATGTCCAATCCGAATTAATGGACATGCTGCACCTCAGAAAATCCAAATCCCATCGAGCCACGCGCCGAGAGACTTGAACCTCAGCACTGAAATAAATAGGACATGCTGGAGGGACAGATTCATAACCCAGAGGCTCCCTTCACTCTGGAATAAAATCCCAGTCCAGGTTAGGCAGAGTCCCTCATTGACTCTCTTCAAGAGGAATCTTGATGAGTGGATGGGAGATCGTAGGTTTACCCCGGGTATCACTTCTGTGTCACTGTTAGACAGAGGCACAGTATACTAACCTCGAAAAAGGGCATAGCAAAATAAATTTAAAATGGGTGGCGAAAGCCAAACACATTCTGGCTAGGCTTATAAATGCCCAAGGGCAGATAGCCTAGTATGAACCTATGAACCTATAATATTAGATGGGGGTATACCATGCTTGAATACAGTCACATGGTTGGGAAGGTTTCTACAGATTCAGATTCAATCACCTTTCCTGACCATGCAATGACAGTAATTCGGATTGAGGAGGAGCTCGAGATGTAAAGGCACTGGAGGTTCCTCGGATGACATTTAGAAAATGAAAGAGAAAAGAACTGGGTGGCTGGGTAGATAAAAGTACTGGGAAACAACTCCAAAGATTAAGAAGAAACTTGGGAATGGAAAAAGTCTCTTCTGAAAGGATAAGGAAGACACTTGAGGAAGAGAAAGGAGTACAGTTGCATAACACTTACCGTAACTGTAGATGTTTGAGGAAATCAATGTTGCAGTACTGGTTCTTGGGCCTTTCAGCAATGCAGAAGCCTACAACTGACCCAATTTTCAGTGTGTTTACATCACTCTTGCAGAAGGATATCAGATGGCCAATGTCCTGATGTCAGAGTATAAGACCATCCGTCAGTATCATCTTCAGGTCTTTCTAGGCAGTGAAATGCAGTCTGATGCATGAGGACAGCATGACCTTTCCAGATGTCCAAGTTTGAAGTACAAGTGTTAGACAACAGAGAAAAAGGATGGGATGATGATGAAGCATGGAGCTATATGCAGGAACCCCTCTCCCCCTTGCTCTCAGCAAGGAGGAAAGAGGTCAGCAGATTGAGGGGTTGGAGTTTGTACCACAACACAGATTACTGCAGATGTTCAAGTAGATCAAAGTGCGACACAGCTGTACTCTATTCTTCATAGTCAATGGAGGACTCCCACAGCTACAGGTTAGGTGGTAGGCAATCTGTTGCACCCTGGAAAATCCAATTTTGCAGTAAGGCAGTAGCAAACCCTGCTCTAGCAATGTGTGTACTGAGTTCCGAGTGGAATCTTCTAGGATGGTCTGGGTAGGAACCTCTTTGACGAACAGCAGCCCTGTGTCTGGTGGAATGGGCTTTCACATGTTTAGGTAGAGGTTTGCCATACTTAGTGTAACAGAACTTAATCCAAATGCCTACCCATTATGAGATGATTTGTTTGGAGACATGTCTGCCATTTTTCTCCTTTGCAAAAGCCACCAACAATTGCTCTGCTCTATGCCAGATTTCACAGTGCACATCCATAGAATGCTAAATTTCTGATACAACCTTAGGCATGAAGGATGGGTTACTTCTAAGAGTTACCCTATCTCTATGAAAGACAGTGAAAAGCTCTTTGAATGCAAGGGCTTGTATCTCTGAGACTGGCTTCGCAAAGCAAATAGCTACTATTAAGGTAGTCTTCCAAGTGAGTATCTGTAGAGGGGCAGATGCTGTGACTCAAAGGGAGGCAAGGTTGAGTTTTTCTAGCACACAATTGAGCTCCAAAGAAGGAAATGGGCTCCTTCTGGGGGGGTCTTAATTGAATGACCCCTTTAAAGAATAGCTTTAGGTGGGGGTGTGATTAGATAAGTTGGGGACAGGAAAGGCAAACTCAGATGGCAGAAGCATGCACCTTAATACTCAAGTAAGAAAGGACCTGGCTAAACTAACCCAAAATGTATTCTAGGACTAAACAGATCTCCTCCTGAGGACTAGTGTTCCTGTTGTGAGACCATATGGGGAATCTTTTCCATTTTGCCAAGTATGATTTTCTGTCATTGGGTTTCCTTGCATCCTTCAGGATGATTAGCACTTTGAAGTAGTTTACATCTTTTGGTGTCAAAACCCAATTCTCAGTTTCAATGGTCAGTTTGAGGGTGCCCAGGTGAGGATGGCATACAAATCCCTTGGCCCAGCTGAGGAGATCTATTTCCTGTGGGAGGGAAGAATCTCTCTTTGTTGAGGGTCAGAAGGAGTTATCAGTGTTGTCTTGGCCAGAAGGGGGCTATGAGAATCACGTTTTGTCTGTCCACCCTGACTTTTATCAGGACCCATGAATCAGAGATAAAGGCAGAAAAGCATATTGGAACAGGTTTGTCCGTTTGAAGGTGAAAGCGTCCATTTTCCATGTCCCTGTTTTTTTGGGGGTACTGGAGCAGAACCTCTGAAGCTGTTTTGTTGAGAGACAAAGAGGTAAAGAGGTCTACTGAGGGAACTCCCCACTGTAAGTTTAAGTCCAAGAAAAATTCTCTCTTCAGCATCTATTTGTTGCTGTCTACATGATCCCTGCTTATAGAGTCTGCTAGAGTATTGTTCTGCCCCAGAATGCAGGGTGCTACAACTGTTAAGTCTTAGTTCCTGTGCTAACATCCAAATCTTCAGTTCAAGACTGCACAAGGGGTAGGAGAGGTTACCCTCTTTTTTATGTACCACATCACTGTAGTGTTGTCTGTCCAAATCAGTAAAGTCCATGGGGCCAAATTGTGTTGAAAAGCTTTGAGGGCCAAGTAAACAGCTAATCACTCTTCTCAGTTTATACATTGCTTCCTCTGGTCTGATGTTCAGATGCCTTGCTACTTCATGGGGCCTAGGTGACTTCCCCAGGCTATGTCTGAACAGTCTGTGGTAATAGTCTTGTCTGCGTCTGAAACAGAGAAATTCACCCCTGTATTCTGTAAGACTGTTTTTTCCACCACAGTAGCTCCTTTTTAAATGTGGGAGAACAGGCATAAGAGTTCTCTTCCCAGGTATTAAGAATCACTGATGCTTTCTTATGTGTAATTTCACTAGGGGGATCATGATTATGCAGTATGCCATGGAACCCAACATCCTTATAAATTCCCTCGCTGAGATTTGTTACTTTGGCAGCAAGTTTGTCAGGTAAGAAATCTTGTCCTGGGGAGGAAGGCGCTTTGCTGCAAAGAATCTACGCGTGTCCCCCAAAAAAGAATCCTTGTCTGGGGGTAGAGTCTGGGACTTGAGGGGGTTAAAGGTGAGACCTACCTTCTGGAAGCAGTTTAATGCGAACTGCGAGGACAATCTTTACTGGGGATATTCCCTGAATGAGAGAAACAGTCATCCAGGAAAGAGTAAATATGCATTCATAGTGTTCTGCAATGGGCTACAAGTGAAGCTAAGCATTTGGTGAATACTCTGGGAGCAGTAGACAATCCAAATGGTAAAGCACAAAATTGGACCTGCTGCCACAAAACACAGGTATTTCCTGTGACTGTCTGCAATCGGGACGTGGAGGTAGGCATCTTTCAGAACGAAGGTAAGCATGTGAGCATTCTGGAAGATCACAGGGAATAATTTTTTGAATGTTAGCATTTTGAATTTGGGACATAAAGGAACTTGTTTAGCCTTGACAGGTTCAAGATAGGTCTTCAGCTGCCATATTTTTTAGGGACTAGAAAAATCCTTGCATAAAAGCCTTTTCTCTCCTGACCTGGAGACACAGGCTGAATGAACTCTTGTTGTAGCAAGTCTAGGAGAAGGAGGTAAAAGGTTCTCCTCTTTTGTGGGTTTTAGTATGCCTGTGTAGAAGGGGGAATATCTCAGAATGGAGTAACCCTTTTTGTGATGCGAAGAACTCACTGGTCTTTGGTGATGAGCTTCCAATGATGTATAAAGGAGGAAAGTCTGCCTGCCAGAGGGTTGGAAACAGGAGGAAAGGTCAGAAGTTGAACACAGTAGTCACAGCTGTTTCTCCATGATGGGGCTCTCTGGAGTTCCCTAGTCTGTGTGTTTGCTCTGGTTGCCACATCCTAGATTTTCTGGGTCTTTTAGCACAGGGAGGCCTTTCCCTTGTCCTGTCACTGAGGAAACACCACAGCTTGGAAGGGTAATTCCTATGACACCTAGGTGTAGAGAAAAGGTGAAGTTCTTTCACTGTCTTTACTAGTTTTCCTGTTTTTGTCCAGCTTCTTGAATACCTTTTCAGCTGGGAGGCCAAAAAGAAACACTGTCTAAAGGAGCATCCAGGAGTTTGGCCTTCATCTGTCTTTAAAAGGTTCAGTCTACAGCCAAGCATGCCTGTGAATGGCAGCTGCTCAGCCTAATGCATCCAATACATTATACCCACATGTCTGGGGACCTGTAAAGCAGTTCTAGCAGTTTCCTGAATTTCCTTAGATAACTTTTTGTCGGAAATAGTCTCTGCCTTAGAAATGATTTAGTCTTGAAGGAACTCCTGAGCTTACCATCCCCTTGATGCCTTGCTATCCCCTCCAGTGCATGTAGTGCCTGATGACTTATCTGAAAATATTTTTATGCACCCTGACTCTCTACCACTTGTTCCCAGGAAGCCTTAATTATTTTTATAGACTGCTCAACTCTCACAAGCATCTTTATAAGAATCCTAAAATGACCTCCCTGTCGTTTCCACAGAATCCACTAAAGGGGCACCAAATGGTACAACCAGACAGCTCCTACCTAATAAGAAAAATAAACTACTGGACAGATTTCGCAAAAAAAAAAACTTATACCTTAGCTATGTTTTCTATCAGAATATCTAACTGCCATTTCTACATGTTAAAAAATGTCTAGAGATCCCTGTAATGAGCTTGATCATGTGAGAATTGTTTACTTTCCTCAAATAAGAGCATCCTTCATTTTATGAGGGGCATCCCCAAACAACAGATCCTCTGGAGGGAAGCAGAAGGGAGAGTATCATCAGAGTCTGAGTCAGAATAGGACTGGGGGACAGGTACTCAGATATGAAAGCTCATCTTCAGAGCCTGAGGAATCAGATTCTTCTTGAAAGACCACCTCCTTTCGGAGGGGGAGGATTCAGGGACAGTGGTCCGAGTGCAGCTAGGTTCCATGGATTTCATGAAGGCTATGAATTCAAGGGTTATTTTCAAGAGGTCCTGGGCTTTAACTTGAGCTGGAGTGGCTGAAGGAAGAGAGAGGTAGGCTGAGAATTAGGTTTAGGTATCCATTTAGTTAAGACAACCTGAAGTCATGGTCATCAAGGTTATAAGACTGAGGAAGATAACGTGTCTCTGTCAGTACTCACAAAAGAATAGGACATTACAGCCTGCAGAACGACTTCAGATTCTACCAACACTACTGTTGTGACAGAATGAAGGACCTGAAGCTATGGCAGCTTCTTGAGTGGTCGAACGAGAGGGTTTAGGCCTAGCATTAGCTGTACCAGGTGTCTGCAAAGGTATCTTTCCTAAGTAGGTCGACTTAGTGGTGTGGGCTGAGGCATTGACGATATCCAGAGACCTTTTCCTTGCATTTTTTATCTTTGCATTTTTAGGAATGATGCTGGCAGATGCCAGGCATTGTGAAGACACCAAGGGAACCAAAATGGAGGATTTCATATGAGTTGCTAAGACTTCGGCTCTTTGTTCAACAGTCACAATCAGGACAATTAGAGACATTGTGCTGAGGTCCCAAACAGAATAGAGACAAGGAATGAAATGGGATCTGCTTCCCACACTTCAAACAATTATTAACCTTTTTAAAAATTAATTAAAAAAGAGGAAAATCCCCAACAGGGTACTTATCCGACTGGTGGATTGAAGAAGTTCTGGAAATACCAAGCTGATTGAAGGACTGCAAACACAATGAAGTGCATCAGACTGCATGGCTAGAAAGAACTGATAATTGTACCGAAGGATGCCATTCTTATACCCAGACATCCCACCATCAGCCCTTACATGTCCATCAGCTAAGGATGATAAAAAGACTCTGGTAATCAGGCCACTAGCAGGCTTCTGCATGGCAGGAAGATGCAAGAATCAGTACTGCAACATTGACTACAAAGAACATAAATAACAAGGGCATAAGAAATGCACCAATGGAAGAACTGAGAATTCAAAATGATAAGAAGTCAGGACTGGCAATAACTGAAAGGGGGGGATTAAAACAAATTATTTAAAAAAAACGCGAAGATGAAAGAGTGTGGAAGAAGAGGATATTGACAGAGAAGATTTTTTTTCCTTTAATCCTACAGTAATGGAAGCCTTAGCTCTGAGGTTAATACACATGGAAGTGGAGAGGGGAATTTATGAAATTAGCAAAGATTCAGGGATGAATGTGGGAAAAAATGAAGGAAATATTAGAGTTCTTTCAGAAGTTGTACAAAAAGGAAACTAAACCTATAGAGGATGTAGACTGTGACTGGGAATGTCCAGATCTGTAGTAGATGCAAGAGGGATAGGGAATGTCTCTTGAAAGCAGTGACAAACGATGAGGTGCACAACGTTTAAGAAGATGGAAAAGGAAAGACACCGGGTAGTGACAGAATCCCAATAGGGGAATGGATACAAGACAGGGATTAATTTTAAATAAATGGGTAGCTTTGTTTAACGACATACAGCAAGGTGGGAAGGTTCCAAGCTCCTGGAATGAGGTGGTCATTATGGTTACAAAAACAGGGAAAAGGCCCACCAGCCCAAACTTCTTATAGACCTAGTTTCATTTTAAATCATGATTATAAATGTTTTATGTTACTCCACGCAGAGAAGCTGGGGTGAGTACTTCCAAAATAAACACACTGATCAAACAGGATGGGGGGGGGGGCAGATGAATAGCAGACAGCCTTTTAGCTCTTTGCTGGAGGATGTCAAGAAAAATAGGGAACTGCCTTAATCTTTATGGATGCAGAAAAAGCAGCTGATAAGGTTGAATGGGATTACCTATTTGAAGGTGCTAAAAGAGGGAGCTTTCCAGAGGAATTAATATCTTCGATGAAGTCAGTTTATGAAAGGGAACTGTTAGAATTTAAGTAGAGGCAAGGTTTTCAAAGGAAATATAGACTGAAAAAGGAAAGAGGCAGGGATGCCCACTGTCTTCTTTTGCACTTTACTTTATACACTGAACTAGCAGCAGAGACAAAAAGGAACTTGGATGTAATGGTAAAATGGGAAGACAGAAAAAAATTCCTGTATGCTGGCAATGTACTGGTCATTCTGAATTACCCAGGACAGGATTTAGATAATCTGTGGGGAATAAAGCATTTGGTCAAAAATCTGCCTACATGACTATAAAGGAAAAGACAAAAGGGGTAAAAGTGTGTTTTACAGAGGGTGAGGAAGAAATCCCAAGGGAGATACTGGAGGGGATAACTTACTTAAGGGTCAGAATTAGAGCCTAAGTAGACTCCTTAGCAAGTACATGAAGGTAAAGGAACAAACTGCAAGATGGAAAACTTTTAAACTTAGATTTAGATTAAAAAAAAATCAAATAAATGTTACAGATGTGGATTACGCCACAATTTAAAATACTCTAGCTTACCATTTTGCAATCTACCTGGGAAGAATTTAATCTCAAATGTGATGCAGTTGTTTAGAAATTTCATTTGAGAGCTGTTGACAGAGTGGCTTAGGAAGTAGTAATTACTCCAGTGGAAGGAAGAGGATTATGAGCCCCAGATTTGCTAGAAAATCTTTAAACAAGCTACATATCCAATACAATTTTTTACCCTATCCAATATTATGAAAATAACAGATATAGACTATAAAGCAGATTGAAAGGACAATATTTTGTTGGGAGATGAGAGGCTAAGAAAATAAGCATATGTGGTAGACATATTCCAAGGGGTTTAGGACAAAAGCGAATATGCAGTGGACAAAATATGCCTAAAGAGTCTTTCAAAATTATGGAAAGCTAAGGAGAAAGGGAAATAGTTACAGATGGTAACTACTGATAGGAGAATCAGAAACAAAAATGCTGCTTAGAGGAGGTGTAAACAATAAGATAACAAAAATACTAGATTCCAGTATTATCAGAAGCAAACTTTTAAAATCACAGGAAGAATAACAAGATGAGTTTCTGTTAGAGATAATTTAAAGTGGGAGTACCATAGTATCAAACAAGGTGAAACAGAATGGAGAGACATTTAGGAGGCGGCATTGAAATCCCTGAAATTATCAAAGAAAATCTTTGATGGAAATTTTTTTCATCAGGAGGACAGGAGTGCAATGGGGACAAAATGTTCCCGCATGTTTACTAATATGGTCCTGACTTGAATGAGAAAAAAACTGTTTGTGTTTAGGCTGTCACTGCATGCTATAAATGTTTAGATGATATTCTCCAATAGCACTAAAGAATTTTAGAAATTCACTTACACATTTGGCCACAGCAAATTTGATTATTTGGTTGTAATTATGTTACAAGATTTGGTAAAAGAAATGTTTAGTGCCTCAATTTTTTTGTAAAGAAACATTTTCTAATTCTTATTTACATTTTAGTAGTTGACACCCTTTTAAAATATATATATATTTAAAGGCCAAATTATCACGATTTATTAGTGATGACCAAATGTTTGGTTTTGAAATGAAATTATTAATTAAAATGCTTTTTCTTTTTTAGAAAGTCATTATCCACTTTCTTTATTGGAAGAAATTTAAAAGGCTGTTACTGAAGGAAAAAGGACCAGATATGCACCTGCTTTGGGGGAATGAATGCTTGATTATTAAAGGAAGACAGGTTTCAAACTTGGGGGCTATGGTGGTCCCTTACAACACGGACATTGAAAAAATTGTTAATATTTTAAAAACAGAGAGAAAATGTTTTTTTTTACCTGGGAATTAAAAATGAAGCTGGAGACGAGCCTCAGTTTATATTTAGTAGGGGTAAAAGAATGCATGGAAAAGAGAAACAGTGTTGAGTCAAAAATGTACAAATGGGGATGTTCCAGTTTTGTAGATACATTAATGACAGTCCAGTCCCTATGCGAGTGCTGATAGTTTTGACATGACTATTGCAAGTGCTGTTTTTGTAATTGCAATATAGTAGGTGTTGTATATTTGATGACTTGCTTGTAATGCTCAGTCTTTTATGAGGGTAAAACAAATAGAAGGCCGAGATGTAGAATATATGAACATTTATATGATATTAAGAAAAAGAAAACCACAAATGCTTTATACAGATACTCGGAGTGTATGGATTTTAATAAATATTTATTTATTTTTTTATTGATAAACTGACTCAGGATATCAGGGAAGGTTATCTTGAGAATATTGAATTAGGTTAGATGCAAATAACAAACCTGGTCTGAATGACCCCCTATCCTTAATGAGTGTGTTGAAACAGAGTTCAATTAAAATATAATTGGCCAGATTCAATAAAGCCTATACTAAGTCTACACAATATGTATTCAAGAACATTCTTATCACAATTTCTGAGCTTTCTAGTCACTCAGAAAAATTACGGTAAGTCTACATTTTATGGTAACCTTTATGAATCTCTGTCAATATTTAAAGCTGCAAGAATATCAGTAGGAAAACTAAAATTAGTAGGAAAAAGGTGCGAGTTATATCTGTGCTGTCTGTTCAATCAAAACAGCGTACACTTAGTGTAGATATTATTGAATATCGGGGAATGTGTTTTATTTAATAAAGTTATCATTTTGCAATTTTTTTTTTAGTATAAATGTTTTTAGCAACAGAAAAAAGAACTTATAGCCTACATTACGTTCCATCTGTGTTGTAGATCTTTATTCATTCATTACTGTTAGGACTTTGGTTCCGTCCTCGGAACAGACACAGCCATTTCCAAGCTACCGCCAGCCAAAAACTCTCAGCTAAGACCTACCCATAATGCCCCTCTCATATTCTCTGCAGATCGAGTTTGCCCGCCCCTATATTATAGAGATAATAACAGAAAAAAAAGAAGGAGGCTCTGTCTGAGCAAATACCCTAACCAGGAATTCCTACAGTCCACCAGGAGTCCAGGCAGGGGGAAGGAGCGCGGGAAGTAATGAATGAATAAAGATCTACAACACAGATGGAACATTGCGGTAAGACATAACTTCTTTATCTGATGTCATAAATCTTTATTTGTTCTTTACTGTTAGGACCGAGTCCCCAGCTACTTGAGTCCTGGGTGGCCCTAAGGAAGGATATTCCTGAACACCATAGAACCAAAAGATGCTCGTCCCTGGAGGCCAAATCCAATTTGTAATGAGTGATAAAGGTATGAGGTCTTGCTCCAAGTGGCTGCTATGCAGATATCATCTATAGAGGCTCTGGAATGGAAAGCCACCAATCTAGTAGAATGAGCCTTTATTCTGGATGGTAAGGATAGCTTATTCTGATGGTAGATAAAGGTAATGACGTTTCTAAGCCAGAGGATAGAGTCACTTTGGAGACAGGTTTACCCAATCTGGGTCTTGCAAAGGCCACAAACAATTGATCCATTTTCCTGAAAGATTTAGTCTCGTCTAAATAACAACAAAGCTGCCTATAAGCATCAAGGGTGTGCAACAGATACTCCCCCCCCCCCCTGTTTGAATGCTGAGGGAAGAACACCAGCAGGTCAATAGATTGGTTAATGGAAAAAACAGAAATGACCTTGGGCAAGAAAGAAGGGTCAGTATGAAGGGATACTCTATCCCTGTGGAAGTTCAAGTAAGGTCTCTTGACACTCAAGGCCTGCAACTCAGATACTCTTCTCGCGGAAGTAAGTGCTACTAGAAGTAGAGTCTTCCATGATAGAAATTTTATATCGCAAGAATCAAAAGGCTCATAAGGAGGGCCTGTTAAAGAATGAAGTACCAAGGTCAAGTCCCAGGGTTCTATGGGGAGCTTGCCAGGAGGTTTAACATGTAATACTCCTTTCAACAAGGTTTTGCACAGGCGGTGTGACATAGAAGAATTATCAAATCCATTACAAAAATTTGCGATAGCTGCTAAATGTACAGTGATTTTAGATGCTGTGGCTCCTGCATATATTGTAGGATCTTTTGAACAGGCATAGAGAAAGGATCCAAGTTCTGATCTTTGGCCAAAATAGAGAACCAAGTCCATTTACTAGAATAAATTTTCCTGGTGGAAGATTTGTGTGAATTCAGAAGAATTTCACGAACGGGAGATGAGACATCAGGCAGCCTAGCAATCATTGGAAGTGGAGGAACCAAGCTGTGAGCTTGAGGCTGTGGAGATTGGGATGAATCAGTCCCTGAGGATGAGATAGCAGACCATGGTAATGATCCAGGATCCATGGGCTATGAATAAGATGAGGCCGTAGGAACAGGAACCAGACTTGACAGGGCCAATAAGGGGCAATGAGGATCACTTTGCTTCTCAACCATTGAGCTTTCTGGAGGAATTTCCGGATGATGGGAAACGGGGGAAAGGCATACAGTAGAGCCAGGGGCCAATCGTGCATTAGAGCATCCCTCGGGAGTTCCACCGAGGGGGGGGGATCAGGGCAAAGTAGCTTCTGCATTTGTTGTTTAAGGGGGAAGTAAACAGATTGCAGCAAGGCTTGCCCCAGCGGTGGAAAATCTGATCCTCTAATACAGGATTGAGAGACCACTCGTGAGGCATCAGGATGTTCCTGCTCAGACTGCCTGCAATAAAGCTGTAACTCCTGGGAATGTGCACTGCTATGAGTAAGCAGTTGGAAGCCATCGCCCAGTGCCAAATCCTCATGGCTTCCCAACACATGGGGTAAGACTTGGTTCCTCCTTGCTTATTAATATACCAGATGACTGACATGTCTGAATGAATTGTTATGGTCCCAGAAGGGAGGGATGTATGGAACGCTTGCAACGCTAAGAGAACTGCCCTCAGTTCCAGGACATTTATGTGCAAATTGGCCTTCATGGGGGACCAGGTGCCTTGGACAGTCTTTCTCTGGAAATGCGCCCCCCCCCTAACAGGGAAGCGTCCGTGGTCACAGTGGCCGTGGGCTGGGGGTGGCAGAACGGTCGACACCAAAGATTCAATTCTGGCTTCATCCACCACAGCATTTCTTCCTTGCAAAGGTTTGTAAGACATATCATGTGGTCGAGTGGGTGAGTTAAGATCGACCATTGTGAAGAAAGGAGCCACTGAAGTATTCTCATGTGCAACCTCGCCAGTGGTACTAGAGTAATGCCAGCTGCCATGGAGCCTAAGCTTTGTAGTACAAGGCATGCTGGTACAAAGGTCTGTGGAAGAAGGGCTTGGATTTGGTGTCCCTGTGAGGAGGGAGGGAAGCTTGACAGAATGTTGTATCGAAAACTGCTCCAATGAATTCCAGTGTTTTTGTTGGGGACATTTGAGATTTGCCCTTGTTAACTGTAATCCCAAAGCAGAGAGCGAGGCCTTGAGTGTAAGAGAGGCTGCGGATTAGAAGATTCCTGGTCGGAGTGGTAAGGAGCCAATTGTCTAGATAAGGAAACACCTGGAATCCTTGTAGTCGAAGATGAGCTACTACAACTGCCATACATTTGGTGAACACTCGGGGGGGGGGGGGGCTGTCGACAGACCAAATGGCAGTGCCCTGAACTGGTAGTGATTGGCTCCCAGCCGGAAGCGGAGAAATCTCTGGGAGTGGTGATCCATCTTTATGTGGTAATATGCATCCTGGAGGTCTATAGAACACATCCAGTTGTCCCTCCCTAGAAAGGGGAGAATGGACTGTACCATGACCATCCGGAATTTTTGACGTTTGATAAATTTGTTCAATAGGCTGAGATCCAAGATTGGTCTTCAGTCCCCCTGTCTTTTTTGGCACTAAAAAGAACCTCAAGTAAAACCCGGATCCTCTATGACCTGGTGGGACTGTGGTTGGATGACTTTCTTAGCTGCTTTTCTATTTCTAAGGCTGCTACCTCCCACTGATTGGGTGGCACATCAGGGATTTGTTTGATGGGTCTGAGATTTAAATCGAATGGTATCTGGTAGCCTTGGATATTATTCTCTACACCCAGATATCGGTAGTAATAAGTTGCCAGGCTGGTAGGTGCAGAGAAAAGCGACCCCCGACTGCTTCCAGAGGAAAGCAATCGGGCCATTGCTCAGGATCGCTGGTAGGGTCAGCCGGAGAAGGAATCTCTAGCACCCTGCTTACACGGACCCACTCTACTCCAAAAAGGGAGTCTTCCAGATGAGTTGCCCCCTCGGCCCCGGGAGGATTGCTCACCACTAGTGTCACGAAAAGATCCTTGGGATTTCTTGAACCATAATTTTCCTCCCCTTTGGTTCCTGGAGTAGGACCTTTGGGGGTTGAAAAACATATACCCACAGCAGACAAGGTCTTTCCGTCTTTCTCACTTTGTGCTAGTGTGTCTCATACTTTGGGACCAAAAAGTGCAGATTTGTCGACAGGCACACTGACAAAGGAAGATTTACAGGGGTCTGCAAAATCACACACACGCATCCAAGCATGACGTCTCATGACAATGCCTGATGCGGTAGTTCGAGCTGCCCCCTCGGTGGAGATCAAATGCATCGAGGAGTTCGAGATAGAGTCAAAGGTAGCTAACTGAGAGGCAACACTGTCATGCATCTCATCAGGCAGTTCCCCCCGCCAAAGAGGAAGACATTTCAGAGATTAGGTCTCTCTGGAGGCGAATGAAGTGTGCCAGATAGTTCAGCGACTGAATGGCAAAGGTCATTGCATAGGTCCACTTCCCTAGTCTGTCATGGCCCGAGACTCCCTGTTAGGAGGATGGACAGCGGAACTGTGTTCTGCCAGTTCCCTCTTGGCGGCCGCTGCAATGACCATGGAATCAACATGCAACTGCTTGGACCAATTGGGCTGGTCTTCAGGTGTAGATAAAATTTTGACTGGCTTCTGGGGGACAGGTTCTGCATTGTCCGGTGCCTTCCAGGCACCCTGCACAATGAGCTTAACAAGGTCATCCGCCGGTGGGGTCACCCAGGAAGTAGATGGACAGGCACGGAAGGCCTGCAAGAACACAGATTCCTCAGAAGAACGGTTAGAGGACTTCCAGTCTCCCTGCTGCTTGAGGATTTCGAGAATGTCTCCAAATGAGACGTCATCTGGGGGAGACCGTGGGGACCCTTCCCCCTCATCACAATCAATGTCTTTGGTGATAGATTCCTCCGGGGAATCAAGGGGCTTCCTCTTGCACCGTTTCTTCCGGGGTGGCTCCCCAGTGGGATCTTCTGAGGAGGACTCCAGAGAAGGGTTCCCTTTAAAGGGGGGGGGTCTTGCGACTCCCGTGCCTGGGGTCCCGAAACAGAGGGTTGGGAGAGGTGCATGCTGGGGGGGGGGTGTTCTGATGTCATTGGTGCCGACTGCGAGGCTGTGGAGTCAAGGACCGTCTCCATCACCTGGACAGTAGGCCCGCTCAAGGAGGGATGGGAGCCCGGAACCAAGAAGGACAACCTTGGAACCGGGGTCACACCCCAACTTGAGGAGCCCACCTACAGGCGAGGAGCTCTGAGAGGACTGGAAGCCATCCGAGCTGTGGACACAGACGGCACCAGTGAGAAAATAGGTGCCGGGCTAGGTACCAAAGTACAGACCGTCCCAGCACTGCTCAGAGAGCATCTGCTCCACCTGAGCCGATGCAGCAAGGGTGGTCGGTGCCGACAAGGGAAAAACTGCTGTCGGAGCAGAGACAGTATGCAATGGAGTGGACATCAGTTTTGAGATCCCCGGGATCTGGGTAGAGGCCGGAGGAGGATAAACAGGGGAAAATGTAGTGAAAGATTCCAAGCCAAGAGGGACAGTGGGTCTATAATGGGCAATCCCCTAGCTGTCAGAAGCTGGTCCACAACCCGCACTAGATCTAATTCAGAAAAACTAAAGGAGGCTGTTGAAGGAGAATCAGGTCTTTCTAGAAACGGGCTAAACCTCTGCCCCAAAAAAGGGTCGTAAGTTGTAGAGTATCTTGTCCTTGGCAGATATTCGAGTTTTGGAGCTGATGGAGCCAAAGAAACTGTCGGCTCCGTGGCCGGAGATGGTGCCGAGGCAGGTACAGTCATAGCAGCCAATGTCGAAACCAAGGACGGCACCGAAGTCAGTTGTGCCGAGGTTGGAAATGAAATAGGGGTGAATATCATGGACGGCACCGAGGGAGAAGATACAGAGCCTGGTGCCAAACAGGTCTGCACTGAGGGCGCCAGCAAAGCACGGAGCCAACTCGGTTCCGTAACTGACGGAGATGAAGAAACTGAGTGACTCCATTTTTCCTTATGTTTTTTGGTCTTTGGAGGGGGTGAGACCTGCAGCCCAGACAGAGCCTCTGATAAAGGTGTCTTGATTAAACCTTTTAAAATAAGCTTATTTTTGCATTCTGCTAGTGTACGATTACTAAAACTAGCACAAATGTCACAGTCAGCTTTAAGATGCTCCACACCCAAACAAAGACACAACGAGCATGTGTATCTGAGTTAAGCATCTTATGCCCACACTTATCACACTGTTTAAACCCCAACTTAGCTTTGTCTGACATAGTAAGGCAACAAGGCTATCCTATAGAAAAAACAAAATAAGGTAAAGAAAAAGGTGAGAGAATACCAATGATGGTATTTAAAAAATACCAAAAGAGGAAAGGAAGGGCCTGTCAAAGGCAGGAGAGAGGGACAGTACCAATAATGGTAGAAATTAAATTACCAAAGTAAAGGGTAGGCAATAGTGAGAAAAGGCTAACGATTAAAAAATAGGTTCATAGGTAGGTAATAGGCTATCGGCCATGGGGCCTATACAAGCCCAGCCAAAAAGGCATCCTGGCTTTTGCCACCCAAGAAAATGATTTTCCTGAGCCACTGTCGAGCAGAGCCACAGAGGTGATCCCCGGGGTGAATTTATTTCCCATCCAATCATCACGATTTTTCTTGAAGAGTGCTAATGAGGAGCTTTGTTTGAAATAGATAGGTAGTTTATTACAGAGTATGGGAAGTCTCTGGGACAGGAATCTATCCCTCCGGCATGTTCTATTTATTGTGGCGACAAGGTTTAGGTCCCTAGAGCGTGTAGCTCGGAGGGATTTGGATTTCTTAAGTGGAGCATGTCCAACAGCTCTGGGTTTGACATAGCTTTGTATGTTAGGCAGAGATCACGTCTGAGTAGGCGATATGCGACGGAGTAAAGCTGGAGTTTTTTGAGACGGTCTGCGTAGGGCATCTGCTTGAGGCCGGTAATCCTCTTTGTGAGGTATGTCTGCGGCCTTTCCAGTTGTTGTAGATGTCTTGTGAGGTCCATACCAAAAGGGGTGTTGTACTCTATAATGGGTCTAATGAGTGATGAGTACAGGGGAACAATGACCTCTTTTTTTTCTGCATGAGAAACCTTTTGTGATGAGATGTGCCACGTAGAAGGATTTCCTGACTACTGTGGCGATGTGATTATCAAAGGAGAGACTACTGTCCACCTGTGTCCCAAGGTCTCTTATCACACTTTCGGTGTTAAGTATACTACTGATTATGTTGTAGTTCATGGGTACAGAGTTTTTACCAAATGGGATGACAATGTACTTTTTGGCACTGAGCTTAAGGCCATGGCTTTGACACCAGGCATCTGTCTCAGTGAGGCCCTTTTGTAGGATGTCCACATTGTTACGAGTTTCGATTATGGCTCCTAGTTTGCAGTCATCTGCGAACTTTGTTAGCCAATTACATTCTGTGTTTGGTATCTACTTCTCTGAAGTACAGGCTAACAGGAGAGGACCCAGAACTGATCCCTGTGGTACTCCACTTGTCACTGGTCTAAAGTCGGATTTGGAGTCTGCTACTTTCACAATGTGGGTTCTGTCAGTGAACCAGTTGGCAACCCATCTTGTGACACAGGGATTTATACCTAGTTTAGTGAGTTTATCTATAATTCCAGAGTGGGGGATGGTGTTGAAAGCCTTGGCAAGTTCTAGATAGGCTGTGTGAACCACCTTACCCTTGTCTACGGTTTTGGTGTTTCAATGAAGTCTACCAGGTTTAGGAGACATGATCTGCCTTTAAACCTGAACTGTGTGGGGTCCAGAGTTTGGAGATTACCAATGTCTTTCTTTATAAGTTTCATGATGATATGTCCCATGGCCTTGCAGACCAGGCTCATCAG